>NW_004797368.1:156838-159894 GCF_000002075.1 Aplysia californica
CTGCCCGCTCTCTCTCTCTCTCTCTCTCTCTCTCTCTCTCTCTCTCTCTCTCTCTCTCTCTCTCTCTCTCTCTCTCTCTCTCTCTCTCTCTCTCTCTCTCTCTCTCTCTCTCTCTCTCTCTCTCTCTCTCTCTCTCTCTCTCTCTATCTATATATATATATATCTCTCTCTCTCTCTCTCTCTCTCTCTCTCTCTCTCTCTGTATATATATATATATATATATATATATATATATATATATATATATATATATATATATATATATATATATATATATATATATCGGTGTCTCTCTCTCTCTGGCTGTTTCTCTCTGTCGCACACACACTCACACAACCCCCCGGGGAGGTGCCACTGACTGAAGTGTCTTTATGCCATTCCCAAAGAGGGGGCATTTCTCGTTCATGCACAGTAGAACTGTAAATGGGCTGATTCATCAATGTCACGCTCATAAATATGCCTGATCTACAACAGGGAACTGCTGCTTTTTCTTTCCTAATCCTTACTATTGTTATTTTCCTCTACTTCTTTTGTATGTTTGTCACTCTCTTGTGACCCACTATTTCCGGGGTGCCTTGATAGTCGAAACAGACTTTGTGCTGTTGAAGCTAGAGAGGTGAGCATAGTAAGTCTGATTCCCTGTAAGGACTTTTCTGTTCACATCCACCCCTTTGCGCTCATATGACCGTATGCAGTTGCAAGCGCCGTAAAACATCTACTAAAACACACACACACACTCATTCACACTCACACACACACACACACGCACATACACACTAACACACGTATA
The DNA here is from genome assembly GCF_000002075.1 of Aplysia californica. NCBI lineage: Eukaryota > Metazoa > Mollusca > Gastropoda > Aplysiida > Aplysiidae > Aplysia > Aplysia californica. The sequence continues at coordinate 157,629 of NW_004797368.1, forward strand.
CACACATACACACTCACGCACTTATACACACATTCACACTCACACACGTATACACGCACACACTCTCACACGCGTATACACACTCACACACGTATACACACACACGCACACACTCACACTCACACACACACACACACACTCACACTCACACACACACACACACACACACACACACACACACACACACACACATGCTGGCGCGTTGTAACTGGGCGTGTTTCGTATTAGATTGTTTGATGACATTCGGAAACAGGAGCTATCTGTCTGCTGATGGTGGTCAGTGTGGTCAGCACAGGCTGTTGCTGCCTCCAGGTGTGTTCTACAGGTCTGAAGGAATACCCATTGGTCAGATGGATTGGATCTGCGTGATCAGATCGGGCCGGGTAACATCGTTTGCCAGTGCACACCAAAATAGACCACTATCAAATAAACCCTCTGTTTTCTTTCATCTAATTTGAACATAACCCACAAGTCTTTTATCGCCTTCCGTGCGCACAGAAAAGATCTGAACCTACAGCGTCATAGTACATGTATTAACCTTCTAATTAGCCGTTGCCCACGATTAACGTCAAATGCGTCCGATAGTCACCTAAAAATTCAAACGAGCTTGATTTTGTTGAAGGATCTAATTGGATTGTGTCTAAATGGTAGCTTTTGATTCTCTGTGAAGGAAGGTGTGCTGGCCGCTCTCAATTGGATTAAACCCTGTTAAATCGTAATTTGACGAACATTTCTGCTTTGGGTACTGGGTTTACGGGGTTCAGGGTCCTTTGTCTCACCCAAACTGCTCGTCACAAATTCCCCTCTTGGCTTCTTTGTAGTGTAGTGCCCTCGTTTCTCAGGAGATCTCCTCTCGTGGACGCTTAAGTCGTGCGTGATCCACGGACTCGAGTGCCAGAGCATTTTACGCCAAATGCCCTGCAGTGTAGGCCATTGTCTCTGGGTGGTAGATCTTCTCCTTTTCCCCCCTTCTGTTTTAATTCCTGTAGTCCTCTTCTCTCTCTGTTCTCTCTCTCTCTCTCTCTCTCTCTCTCTCTCTCTCTCTCTCTCTCTCTCTCTCTCTCTCTCTCTCTCTCTCTCTCTCTCTCTCTCCCTCTCTCTCTCTCTCTCTCTCTCTATCTATCTATCTATTTATCCATCTTTCTCTCTCTCTCTCTCTCTCTCTCTCTCTCTCTCTCTCTCTCTCTATATATATATATATATATATATATATATATATATATATATATATATCGGTGTCTCTCTCTCTCTCTGGCTGTTTCTCTCTGTCGCACACACACTCACACAACCCCCCGGGGAGGTGCCACTGACTGAAGTGTCTTTATGCCATTCCCAAAGAGGGGGCATTTCTCGTTCATGCACAGTAGAACTGTAAATGGGCTGATTCATCAATGTCACGCTCATAAATATGCCTGATCTACAACAGGGAACTGCTGCTTTTTCTTTCCTAATCCTTACTATTGTTATTTTCCTCTACTTCTTTTGTATGTTTGTCACTCTCTTGTGACCCACTATTTCCGGGGTGCCTTGATAGTCGAAACAGACTTTGTGCTGTTGAAGCTAGAGAGGTGAGCATAGTAAGTCTGATTCCCTGTAAGGACTTTTCTGTTCACATCCACCCCTTTGCGCTCATATGACCGTATGCAGTTGCAAGCGCCGTAAAACATCTACTAAAACTAAAAAAAACTAAACACTTACACATACACACACACACACACACACACACACGAACACCCACTCATTCACACTCACACACACACACACACTCACACACACTCATTCACACTCACACACACACACACGCACATACACACTAACACACGTATACACACATACACACTCACGCACTTATACACACATTCACACTCACACACGTATACACGCACACACTCTCACACGCGTATACACACTCACACACGTATACACACACACGCACACACTCACACTCACACACACACACACACACTCACACTCACACACACACACACACACACACACACACACACACACACACACACACACACACACACACACACATGCTGGCGCGTTGTAACTGGGCGTGTTTCGTATTAGATTGTTTGATGACATTCGGAAACAGGAGCTATCTGTCTGCTGATGGTGGTCAGTGTGGTCAGCACAGGCTGTTGCTGCCTCCAGGTGTGTTCTACAGGTCTGATTAGGAATACCCATTGTACAGATGGATTGGTTATCTGCGTGATCAGATCGGGCCGGGTAACATCGTTTGCCAGTGCACACCAAAATAGAT
>NW_004797368.1:159996-162747 GCF_000002075.1 Aplysia californica
GGGAGACTGCTGTTAGAACCATCTTGTGTTTTCATATTTCTGTCATTATCTTGTCTTCGTCCCTTGTGGGTGGTTAGGTGATGCTCTAGGGGTTTAAAAGAGAAAAAAAGGGGGGAGGGGTAAATTAAGGTGGGTTTCCGACCGTGCCTGTCAGAGCCAATCCAGGCTGAGTTTGTACATACACACACATCCCACGGGGGCTCTCGTGGCCTAGAGGTTAAGGTGTTCGCCTCATATTCAAAAGGTCCCGGATTCGAATCCGGGTACTGACCGAAACATTTTCTTCTCTAAATTTCTCTCCTTTCACCTCATTTCTTGCTCTCTAGTAATGTTGTGTCGTCTGCTTTCGTCTCTTCTTTCTGCCCCCACCCCCTCACCTCCTTTGCCCCTTCCTCTGGGCTCCTGATTCTTTCTGAAGCCTTTCTACTGCTACTCCTTCGCTTCTTTTTACTGCTGTCTTTCAGCCACACCCCTGATCTTCGGGTAGGAAAGATCTACACCTAGCCTTCTCGGACAAGGGCGAAAAATCTCGGAGGGCCCGTGTGCAAGTTGCGCACGTTAAAGATCCCTTGGTGGTCTACAATCGATAAGAGTAGGCTTCGGCCGCCACCCGGGCAAAATTCAAAATTTCCTACCAACTGAAAATATTAGGTGTGTCCCGCGCGCTCATAAGACCTTATACAGTTGCGAGCGCCGTAAAACACTTTACAAAAAAAACAAAAAACACCAACATCCCACTCAGTAATCTAACTAGGGTGTCCTTCGTGCAAACAGTGAAGCGCCATTCCGCTAAACCACGGCGCTCTGTGAGCGGTCTGCTACTCCTTTACTTCTTTTAATTCAATTGTACTATTTATTAGTACCATGCTGCTTTTCTCTGAGAAACGTGGTCGTTGTTGTGATACAACGACAGCAACGGCAGCAGCATCACAACTACAGCAACAAACGCATTTCTTATCCCGACTTAACAAGTAGTGGGTCAGTTGGCCTGTCTCCAATTCCCACTTCTTTTCAATACACAAAATTGTATTTCTGTGGGCCGTTGGCGGGTGCTCTGGTGTGGTTTGCTCCTTTTCCCCTATCGAACAACTATCGGCTTTATCTCTCCTCCTTCTTTATAATGTTCGTTACTCTCTTGTAACACCTCTTTAGCTTTAGTAGAGATTTTACGGCGCTCGCAACTGCATACGGTCATATGAGCGCTGTAACACCTCTAATTTTTGTTGCAAATGCCGTAAAACTCTTACTTAAATTAGACTTTCAATATTTCCATGTGGATAGTTGGCGAGTGCTCTGGTGTGATCTTTTCCTTCTTTTCTATCATCTAACATCTGTCGTCCTTATGATTTCTCCTCGTCCTTTTCTGTGTATGTTACGCTTTAGTAACACCTTATCTTGGGCACTTACATGACCTGTTTGTGTTATAAGTGCCGTAAAACTCTTACTAAAACTATACTCCCCTCACGCCAATATTTTCTTGCCACCATTTTTGAAGAAAATAATGTGGCCGTTTTAGTATAACTGTTTTTGTTTGTTTTAGTAAGTGTTTTACGGCGCTTGCAACTGCATAAGGTCATATGGGCGTGCGGCACTCATTTAACATGTTCAGTTAAGTAGGAATTAATTTGGAATTTTGCCTGGGTGGCGGCCAAAGCCTACTCTTATCGATTTAGGACCATGGGGGGAGGGACGGGGGCGCTGAAAGTTTAGACTAAAGACGAAAAGCAGGCGACAGAACGTGGTTAGAGAACAGGAAAGAAGGTGAAAGGGGAACATTTAGAGAAGAAAATTTTCGTCGCTGTCAAGTTTCGAACCCGGGGCCTATTGAATGAGAGGCGAACACCATTACCTCCAGACCACAGGAGCCCCCATGGTATAACTATAGTTCTCTAACAACAGCAGAAACAACAGTAAGAGCAACATTACCCACAGCGACAAACACATTCCGTGGTCCCACAAAAATAATCACCACAGTGCGTCGATTGGCTTATCCCCAACTCCAGCGCTGGCGTCACGGTTTCCATCTTCTGGTTAGCTGCTTGACATTTCCGTGGTATCGGTCTGACCTTATACGTCTCGTTGGCGGCGTTAAAACGGATGCCCATTGGTCAAATTTAGACTGGATCGGATCGGGTCGGGTAGTACCGAGTTTACGTGGTCAGTTAATTTCATGGGAGTGCTTATTTGGGCCACATATGGCCTAAATAAGGTAAGGGAGGGGGGTTTAGCTTATTTAGGCCACACATGCTCAAACTACCAGGGGACACCCTTTTAAGGCAACTGAGTTCGTTCTACTTTCATAATGGTGCACCTTTCTCATTTAGTACAGTTTTGTCTCAGTGTACAACTTATATATATCATAATGAATATTGTAAGAACAAAGCACGATATGCAAAGTTTTGCTCAATCTCAATGGTTTGAATGAGGGCCAGATTTTTCCTTCATGGAGGGGCAAAATCTAGGCTACCATTTTGGCACACTTTGGTCAAGTAAAAAGGTCAAATCCTCCGAATGGACTTCCGGGTCAAATTTGGGGTATAAAAAGTGTGTACACAACGTGGCTGAGTCAAAGTTACACTATCTTTGCCTGGGTGGCACTCTCTCGTACTGTCTCGTAGTAGTACATCTCTCGTACTGTCTAGTAGTAGTAGCCTACATGTAGATGTAGTAGTAGTAGTAGTAGTAGCAAAGATCGAGAAGAATCTTTGGTAGTAGATTCTATCTAGTAGGCAGTTTAGTGAACGTGCACGC
>NW_004797368.1:162847-164242 GCF_000002075.1 Aplysia californica
AACTCCAGCGCTGGCGTCACGGTTTCCATCTTCTGGTTAGCTGCTTGACATTTCCGTGGTATCGGTCTGACCTTATACGTCTCGTTGGCGGCGTTGAAACGGATGCCCATTGGTCAAATGCAGACTGGATCGGATCGGGTCGGGTAGTACCGAGTGCACGTTGTCAGTTAATTTCATTTATTGAGTCCATTTGTCACAAGCCAGCCCAATGCCATGTGCACGAATAAGATTGGCTCAACCCAAGGCAAAGAGACCCAACACTTTACGAGAGACTAGAAATCCTGCTGCGAACTGCAGCTTTCGCACCATAGGTCGGCAAAAGCTATCATTTAACCACAATTCGACTGAACCTGACAAAATTCGATTGTTACCTTAAAAAATCAAACCCGTTTGGTTTTCAAGGTCATGAGTCGAATTTGGTTGAAATGTGCCAAAATTGTAGCTTTTGCCCCTCACTGGAGGACAATCTGGCTTCCCCAACTTATGTCGACTGAATTCGATTGCCGTGTGCGTTTGGTATAATCTGCTGGCCAGTGTGTATTGTATCAAATTATTTCTGCTTTGCTTTGGAAGCTCATTCATTACGGGAGTCCATTTTGGTCATTATCGTTTTCCGCTGATTTTGCGCGCAAACAACAGATTTGACATGCGTGCCTTATGATTGGCTGTTTTCCTCAAAACTATCAAATCGTGACAGAGAAAATCAAACTTGATTGATTTTGGAGGATTTGGTCAAATTAATTGTATCTAAATGGTAACTTTTGCTCTTTTATTTATAAAGGAAAAACTCGAACCCCTCAAATGTATCAGATCGTATCAAATAGAAATTTGACTACTCGTTTTGCATGTGCACAGGGTATTATATTACCTTCACTCTTCTCTGTGGCCGCTACCCGGTGGTCTGACGGTTTTTATTTTTTCTCTCTACGTTTCTGTCCTTCGCTATGTGACCAGTGTTACCATCTTCTGTCGCACGGTCACACGACCTGGCGGAGTTGATTATGCATTAACACCTTCTAACTGAGACAGTTATCGGTCACCTGTGCCTCTGTGTGTCACATGAAGGACTCACCCCCCCCCTCCCCTTTCCAGTCCATCCCCATAAACACGGCCTCTGTTTTTCTGCAAATGTACAACATTGTACAAGGTTTAATGTTAAGAAAAGGATTCTTTTTCTGTTCTTTTCTTTTTTCAACCTTGCGATAGAAACCCCCATCCCCTCCTTTTATAAATAGTTTAAACTAAGATCTGTCCGCCCGTTTCGGTGTCTTCTCTTTAAAAAAATCATGTTCGGGTGAAGGTTACTTCACGCAACGGTTTATCAATTACCTATAATATGTCATTCGATGAGGAAATTGTCAGATGATTACTGTGCCTTCCTCTTTCCCCCCCCCC
>NW_004797368.1:166484-175673 GCF_000002075.1 Aplysia californica
AGAGAGAGAGAGAGAGAGAGAGAGAGAGAGAGAGAGAGAGAGAGAAGGGGAAAGGACAACACAGCCAAATTCTCCACAGTTTCCCCTGCTATCTCTTCTGCCAACACTTTTTTTAAAAAATAGTTTTTTTCTTGATTTTTCTACATTGTATTTTTCTGCCCCGTGGATGGTTGAAGGGCGCCACTTGTTGTAGGTCCTATTTCTGTTCTTTCCCGTTGCTTCCGTCTGTCTCTATTGCTTTTTCCCCCCAGGACTAAATGACCGTTGCCGTGTCGTCAAACGATAATCGATCAAGCCCGCCCCTTGTACGTCTCGGTCTGTCTCTTCTCCCCCCGCCCCCTCTCTAATCAAACCATCTCTAGAATTTACACCGACCCGTTTTGTGGTATTTACTATTGCCCTACCCATCTTTGCTCTACTATATTCGCTTGTGGGCCTTATAACACTGTCTTTGAACTGTGCCGGGAACGTCTGGTACGACAGACGAAAGTGGTGATGTATTGGTCGACGTTTTATTTTCAGTGATGACGATGCGTATGTGGTCTGTTAATAGAATGTTCCAGAAAATGCCTCTTGGGGTGAGAGCTAGAAAAGGATAAAGGATCGATGTTTTCCTCTGTGTTGCCACTTCTTGTGTCTCTTTGGGTGCTGTATATCTCCAAATTTGCTATCACACTCTTCCTATTTCATCTTAAGACTAGCCTTGACTTCCTTTTTCGGTGGGCTGTGATTTCTTCCGTCTTTGCCCAGCTACCATTGTTGATTTCTGTTGATTGAGGTCTATGTGCTTCTTCGTCTTTTAACTCTTTATCATCTTTATATGTTAGTGGAACATAATAGCTTCAATTTCTGTTACTTTAGTTTTGACATAAGTTTAGTCAAGAGTCTTTTGTTTTGGAGTTAACCTTTTTATTTTACTTCTCTTTTTGACTAGTAAGCTTACGGGTTTCTTCTAGTGCATTGGCGAATTGTTGTTTGGAGTCACACTGTTTGTTTTTAATTCTCTTTTTAAAAAGTAAGCTCACTGCATACTTCTAGTGTCTCAGAGAGTGTGATCTCTTTTACTTTGCGTCTGCAGTCTCAAGCGGTCAGGTTTTATCAGGCAAGAGGACCATTCTTTTCTTTTACTGGTACCTATGATGATATAAATCAGAAAGGAAGCAGAACCTCCTCGGTTTTACATGAATTTAAGAAAATATTGTGCTATGTTGTGTTACACATGTGTGATATTGCTTTGTTGTTGTTTTTTTCGCAGACTTCGGCAGGCAGGCTTGAAGGGCCTCCAGGGAGTTGTGCGTAAGACAATCAGTGACGACCTGCAGGTGAACATTTGGGAGGCTGTCCACATGGACAAGATTGTGCCCTCGTTGCTCTACAACATGCAGGACCAAGGGTAAGCTCTCCACGCTCTCCACTTCCACTCCCAGTGGGGACTCGGGGTTGTGTAGTGGTTTTGTTCTTTCCTGAGTTTATGGAACTAAATTTATTGTTTCAGTCTACAATTTTGCTGATTCTGATCTGACAGAACATGTTATTTGGGTACAGATTTTTCCTACTCTCGGTGTAATTGAACCCTGTTGTGTTCTCCACTCTGTTTCTTTTTGTTTTACCTCTCTTGTTTCAGTTTATCTGTCTTACTTTTTCCCAGCACTAAATGATCATTGATCGTTATTGTGTCAATGTTCTTCTCTTTACGAATCAAAATCAAAATTCCAACTGGAACTAGTGCACCTGTGTGTATGCCCTCACTATGACAGGGAGTGATCTTGAAATGACCACTTTTTCTGCTTGTTGATTTCAGTTATAGCCCTAGCAGTGATGCAGACGACAGCCCACGAGAAGAAGAAGAGCCCTCGCACATGGCGGAGGTTGTGTTTCGTGACCTCATCTGCCGCGCCTCATATGGAAACATCAAGTCTGTTTTGTCACCAGTGCTCATGTGAGGTTTTTTTCAGGCATTTCTCTCTCTCTCTCTCTCTCTCTCTCTCTCTCTCTCTCTCTCTCTCTCTCTGATGGCAATGTTTAGGTGGGTGTGTGTCTTTTTGTCAAATATTTCTTGTACAGCGAATAGATCAATTGAAGCATTTGGAATTTGGGAGAAAAGCCTAGCATTTGAAAATGCATTGAGTAAGAAATTTTGATTTATGGCTTGTAAAAGTGATCTGATGGACTTAACTTTGAGAACCAACACTTACCAATAGCATCCCTCTACCTCCCATCTCTGTCTGAGGGAGAGATTTGTCTGTGTTTCCTGTAAGGCAATAGATAGATGGTAAATCTACTGTCATTTTCAGATATGCTTGTGTCTGTTCTTTTTTTTTTTTTTTTACTTTCTCTCAGTATTCTATGAATGGTATTTTTACCTACTAGTATTTTAACCTCTGTCAAAACAATTTGGCAGGTGGTTGGAGGGCGCCCCTGGTAGGTCCTACTTTTTTACTTTCTTTCCGTTGTTTCTGTCTGTCTGTCTGTCTGTCTGTCTGTCTTTCTGTCTGTCTGTTTTACTTTTTCCCAGCCCAAAATTACCATTATTAGGTCGATGTGCTTCTGTTTACTCAAATAAACAAGCATCTTATTTTTTTTCACTTTCAGCCATCTGGACAATCACAACCTGTGGGTCCCAAATGACTTCGCCATCAGAGTCTTCAAGATTATCATGTTCTCTGTACAGGTTTGTTCACTCGTTCACAAAGGGTAGTTCTTGAACAAAGCAGGGCCTTCTACCCACACCAGCGATATATGTAGGTCCAGAAACAAATGAGATTTCTTGAATACAGCAGTTTTGTCATAGGCAGAAGCTGTTAATACACTAGAGTTCATGTGCTCTTTATGCACTGCAGTTCATGCTAAATAGTGTTTAATTGTATGAAATCAAGATTTTCTATGGTCATACATGGACCATATATCAGACAGGAGAATTTTTTTTAAATGCAGTAAAATAGAAAATGAAAAGTCTAGTTACCTGCCAAGAAAAGTCACCTGTCACTGTCACCTGTTACCATGACTGTGTTCATCCATTGGTGGCCCACTCTTTGTCACAACAGGCATCCATCTTCTCTGGTCTCTGCTTTGATGTGTTATTTCATGAAATTGTAGATGACTGTTGGATTTTATGCTTTCAATGTTTGATATGGGAGATTTTCCCTTATTTCTCTGTTTTTCTGTTTTTCTCTGTAGCACAGTTGTTGTTAGGTCTGTTTTTATGTTTTTATTTGGGGGACCAAGGTATCTGAATCTCCTTTTGTTTGTCTTAGAAAACAATCTACGCCATTTATCAAATTCTTTCAGGACATCTTCATTTGTTCTTTTATCTGTCTGGTTGGCAAGAAAAGTGGGATAATAAAATTTCGGTTGTGAAGGATAGTACCTCTGCCTGCTTAAGAATTCTGTCCTCTGTCAGAAGGTGGTTGCTGGGCAGCAGTGACAGGTGCTTCTTCTTCTCTTATCTCGGCTGTTTCTTTCTGTTCTTCTTGCGTTACTCAAGCATGAAATGGCTGTTATTTTGTTGATATGGGTCTTTTTATTCAAACTTACAAAGCAAACATGACCCCCCCCTCTCTAGTACTAAGGCCTTCTCAGTCTATTCCGTGCCAACTATAGTTTTTGTCTGACCCACAGAGCCAGCACGGATACCTTGTGGTTCAGCAACTCTTGGCTCATGTAGACAAACACGCGCGCAGCGACCCGCGCATCAAGACGTGTATTGTCACTGTGCTTTATGAGGCTGTGCTCATCGCCGCCGGCAACTCCACTGGCCCGTCGGTGCTAGAAGTGTTCAACAACTTGTTGAGACATCTCCGCATCTCCATTGATAGAAAGAGCTCAGACGAAGAACAAAGAAATGAAGAGGTCAAGTTTGAAGAGGTCGTTGTAAACACTATTGGTGAGTGAGCTTTAGAAGAGAAAGTATTTCTGAAATGACATTGTGCTTGACTGATGCTGAGAAAAATACATTTAGTTCTCAAATCACAAAGTACAAGAGGGAAGATAAGAGAAAGTAGTTCAGTGATCACAAATTGCATATGTGATGGTGAGAGAAAAAATTTCTGAGATCACAAAGTGTTGAAGTCATGGTTTTATAAAGAAGTTGTGAAATCACAGTGGGCTTGATGTCTCCAGGTTCTAGGGAAAAGTGAATAGTTATAGGTTATAGGAAGTCAACACGAGGATAACCATGTATTTTTCACTCCAGGACAAGGTCGAGGGATACATGAATGGAGCAGTTGTAGTTTATTTTGAGTTAAAGTGATAATAGCCGTGCTCTCAGCAGGGTTAAGGTAAAGGGATTAGGGAGTATTGCATTGTTGTTGAGTGTGGAGATATATTTACAGTGCACAGATGGCTCATTCTGTCTCCAGTTGGATTTTTTCCTTGTACTGGGAAATACACAGCATTGATTTATGAATGAATACTTCTTCTGTATTTGGAAAGTTGGAAAGACGAATAAAATAGAAAGCAGTTTTTTGCACTAATAAGAACAGATTTTGTTAATGTACTTTTGCCATATAAATGTACACTGTCCTATTTTTCTCCAAGGTGAATTTGCCAACAACCTCCCAGACTACCAAAAGATCGAAATCATGATGTTTATCATGGGAAAGTTCCCGCAGTTCACAAATGAGGAAGAAATCGGGTGAGTGAATAAATGTTTTGGTATTGAAAGATTGGGTGAGTGAAAAAGAAATAGGGTAAATTTAAAAGAGAGAGGGTTTGTAAAAAAGTGATTGGATGAATGGAGAAGAGATTGGGTGAGAGGAGAAGAGATTAGGTGAGTGTAAAAGGGATTGCGTAAGCGAAGCAGTTGGGTGAGGGGAAAGAAAGTTAGCTGACTCCACATCACAACTCTACTGTTGGTGTCCCTAGGGACAGGTTGAATGTTTTTGACCCTCAGGGTTGGCTTTCCATGTTTGAGTTGCGTTGCTTTCTAAAGTTCTGTGGCGTTAACTGCTTCTGAATACTGTTTGTTTGAAGTTTGTGTCATGTGTAGGTCATCCAGGGTGTCCAGCTGATTTGTTTCCAAGCTACTCACCAGTTGTCTTTTCAGCTTGTCTTTGAATCAGGAGGGATTGCAACCTATCACTTACAACTTGCTGATCAGCAACTATAATTTTCCTTTTTTCATGGAGGCAATGTGTAGCATGTGTCAAAACTTGAAGCTAACAGAAAGCTATTATGTGCTGCATGTATGCTTTCAGACTCATTCTCGTAAGATATTGTAAGAATGGCATGGACTCTGAAGTAATGGGATTTTAAGTTTTTCTTGAGGAGTTAAGGATAACAGGGATGCTGTTAATTTGGGGGCTTTATTTCCTGCTATTTCTTTTATCGCTGTTGAAAAGAACTTTAATTGTTCTCAATGATTATTATCTAGATAACTTAAACTGCTTATTCGTTGTATCTCTTAACTTTTGTTTTGTTTGCAATTACACCTTCATAACTTATCAGTTATTCTTTTAAAAAAGTCCCAGTGGCATTTCTGTGGAAAAGATTAATTTGAAAGTATTGGTCAAATCATTTTGTCATTTTTAATATAGTAATGTCATCTTTATTTAGCAGCCTAGTCGTGTGTATGTTGTTAGTCTCTTGAAACACGTCTATTCTTCGACTCTTATTATATGACCTTATTTTGTAATGTTGCAAGTGCAGTAAAACACTTACTAAAACAAAACTCTATAGCAAAACCTCTTATCTCCAGCACTTATAATATGACCTGCTGTATTGCAAGTGCTGTAATACTCTTATTAAATATAGACCTCTAGCTGGCATTATTCTACTAAGAACTGTCAGATGGTTCCAGAGTGCTGTTATTATGTTTGCAATGATGGCTGAGCATCGGTGGCCTAGTGGTTAGGCTCTCGGACTCGCAACCGTAAGGTCGTGGGTTCGAATCCCGTCAGGGGCTCGACGTTGTGTCCTTGGGAAAGGCACTTTACACGAATTTTCCTCACTTCACCCAGGTGGGAATGGGTACCCGGCTGTAGACAGCGAAAGATCTTGTCAGTTTGTTAGTGTTTGAGCGCTTAATCAGCTGCTTGTACTGTATGCTTCCCAGGAAGCTGAGAATGTTTCTGAGTGTTCTATGGTCTGCTGGGGTAATAATATAGTGTAAAGCGCATAGAGCCTGCTGTTGAGCGGGGATATGCGCTATATGAATGCTATCTATTATTATTATTATTATTATTATTATGTACACTCTGTACGTTAAGAGAGTCGTTGTAGATTTGTGTAATATAATTATGGAGGGGGGGGGGGGGGGTGAGGATGCTCAATTTCTCTTCGTGGGTAGCCAAAGTGCCACTAACATCGACAGAATGAGTTAATGAGTATTTCTGCTTTATTTTCTCCTTCAAGGTTCTCCGCAGAGAAAGTGTTCGACCCTGAGACCGTGATTAAGTAATTTATGGCAGTTCTGCCTTGATTAACCTCGCCTCAACCATTACACGTTAACAACCCCCATACCCCTGCCCTACCTTACTGCCTCCTTCCACATGCACACAATGATTTCATTGACCAGTGGCCATTGATTTGATGTACAATTCCCCTCCTGCTACCTCCACCATTTGTACTTTTGTCCTCGAAAGAAACAGAGAAGAGAAAAGAAAAAGAGGAAGTAGAAATTTTTTTTTTTAAAGAAAAAGCTTAATAAAAAAAATTGAACAAAGTAGTGGAACTTTTCCCAAGTTCATATCTTCGCTGTCGCAAGCAATAAATTTAAGTCCAGATTTTAATAATTTTCTGTTTTTACTCCCTCCCAAAGCTTTATCAAAGATGCACCTTTCAACGTCACCAAAATGCAGTTAAATGCTGTGATCAAAGGCTTACAATTTTCTTGCTTTTCATGATTTTTTTTTTTTTTCATGAACAGCACCACAAAAACTTTTTTTGTCTCTGATATTAAAAAGTACCCAAAAACTCTGAAATGGATTGCGTGCAACACTGACAATATCACATCCACATTGTTTTTGTCTGTGCACAGGTCGCAGCATCTGCTTTACCCTCCCTTGATGCCACCGTGTGCCTTACACCCCGAAGTGTTTCCTTTTTGTTCCTTCCACTCCTTTATCCCTTTGTTTTCTACCTCTAAAGTTGATAAGATTTACATGTTTTGCCAATGAAATAAGGCACTTGCTGAATGCACACATCTTAAGATTAAAAGAGTTGACAGCTATTATACACTTTGTGTCAGCCCAGGTAATGAAGCATTTGGCTCACTGTAATCGACTTTGATTGAAAGTTTGCTGACAGAACATAACCATGATTGGATGGCCAGTTTTTTTGTAGAAGTTACTTAAAGTGAAACATCAAAACGTTCGAGTTGTGAAGTTACACAAAAGAGGCCCCTCTATGTTGTGAAATAATGATGTATTAACTATTGCAGACTGTGCACACTGCGCTTGTTTTGTCCTTACTTTCCTCTTCAATATTTGAATTACTTATTTCACTCTACATTTTTCTTTCCTGTAGGAAACTAGACAAGCAACTTTCTGTCAACTTACTGAGGACTTTGCTCAAGGTAACTCACTCTGTTTTTATTCATTTTTTAATCAGAGAGTGATCTGTATGCATCATTTTGTCTGATTTCACATCTAGAGCTCCGACAATAATTCAAAGATTTTAAAAAAAATAAATGATTCAAGCTTTTAATGCCATGCTCTCCCCTATTTGAATCATACTTGGAATTTACCACCTATCCAAGACTACCACGTGTATAAACAACCATTGTCCACTGCTCTGTTCTTTTATTTATCAATCAACAGCCCACAAAACCTGTCCAAGGCAACCACACAAATCCCCAACAACAACAACCAAAAAAAACCCAAACTTCCCTTTTTGCCCTTCCTCCAAAACAAAAAAAGAACATTTGTGAGGCCGCGTGGTGGAATCAGGCTCTCGTCAAAATAATCAAAGTGAAGAAACTTGCATTTTCCCGCAGGTTTGTGAATTTTTATCAAATTTTTGTTTTTTGGCTCAACACCTTTCATGCCCATTAAAGAACTCATTTCTGTGTGGATTTTTCTGAAAAACGTTGATTAAAGGCACAAAAAATGTTAATGTTCAGTTACCACAGATTCTTAAGCTAAGGAAATAACTAATCTTTGGCGGCCATTTTCTCTCTAACTTTACCACTGAAAACAGGTGACCCCCACCTCCTTCATTTGCAAATATCTCGACTTGTATTCAAGATAAATTGATATTTTTTTCATCCAAATAAAGGCAAGTGAACAAGCTTTAAGATGATACCAATAACTCCACGTGCCCAAAAATTGAGGAGCGCCTTATTCCACCACGATGCCTCACATTTTACTGAACCTAATGGCAGTCCTAAACCTGCGACAGCCTCTGGTTTCGACCTCAGGAGCTTTTGTTTCCTTAATTTTTACCAGTTCTGCTTAAGACATCAACTTGTCTAAGACAATCATTGTCTCCTCAACAATGGATGGCCATCCTTTTATTCTTCTTCTTCTTCTCGATCGTATCACACCTGAAGTCCGGTATCTGTCATATATTGGGCCATCCTACTCAGTTCATCTGTCAGCCCGTACAGCTTCTCTTGTAGTGCCAGTGGGGGCCATCTTAGACAACTATCTGGTCTCATGTTCATGTCAAAGTTGCAAATTCTAAAAACCCAAGACTTCACTTTTGCTGATAGGGTGGTTTTTAGAATTTGCAACTTTGACATGAACATGAGACCAGATAGTAAACAATTTGTCTAAATCTGACAGCAAAAGAACAGAGTTGTCTAAGATGGCTACTGTGGTTGTTCCACTGGGCAGGTCCTGGGCTGTCAGAACTAGTCCAGTTTATTGTGTGTGAAGGGGAACACATCTGTGTCAGTGCTCAGGGCTTAGTGGCAGGAAACATGGAGTTGTTTAGGTACAATGACTGACTGCTGTGCTGACCACACTCATTTAAATATGTACATGCGCGTGCGCACACACACACACACACACACACACACACACACTTAGTCACTGCACTGACCAGGCACAAGCACATACATACACACCATACGTGCACACACACTCATTTAGTCACTGCACTGACCACGCACAAGCACGTACATAGACACGCACCATACACACACACACCCATGCACACACACACACATACACTTACTCACTGCACTGGCCAGGTACAAGCACATACACACCACACACACACACACACACACACACACACACACACGCG
>NW_004797368.1:176201-177240 GCF_000002075.1 Aplysia californica
CACACACACACACACACACACACACACACGCACACACACACGCACACACACTTAATCACTGCACTGACCACGCACACACACATTCATACACTCTCACACACACTTGCACACACACACGCTCTCTCACACACTCGCCCACAGACACGCACACACACATACTCACATACCCTCTTTTACTCCATTGTGACGTGTTGGATGTGTCATCATCCTCCACCAGGTGGCCACCAAGTATAAGACAGTGCACCTGTCCCAGGCATTCCCCCCTGAGTTCCTCCACCCCCTGCTGCGCATCTCGCTGGTCGATGACCCTGGGATGAGACTCATAGTTCAGGAAATCCTGCACACGTTACTGGATCGCCATGGAAACTCGCAGAAATTGAGGCAAATTTTGTGAGTAGTCTGCAGAAAGAGGGACACTTTTTATATGCGTATGTATTTCTTAATAAATCTCTACATCTAGTAACTAAGTTGATCACATTGTTTAGATAGTGCTGTTAAACAACTTTTTAAACAAACTTGTCACAAAATGTTATTCTCTGAATTGAAAAGATTGAGTTTCTTTTCTTTTGTCTTTTTCAAATTGACATACTGCCTTGAGTTAACAGGTGGTTGGAGGATGCCATGGGTCCTCTCTCTCTCTCTCTCTCTCTCTCTCTCTCTCTCTCTCTCTTCCTTACCCTAAGTGACTGTAATTGTATCAATGTGCTTCTTTTTACTCAATAAACCTTGAGATTTTGCATACGCAAACAGACTGACCAGAGTGTAAATGTCTGGTTGTTTTCTATTTCATTTGTACACAGAATCCCCAAGGACATCGGGAGTCTGCATCTGTCGATCAAAATGGACTCAAGGCTTGACCTGCTCTTTATGAAAAAGGTCAGTAGAGTTAATGGGCCTGTGGTCTGCTCAGAGTGTCCTTTATGTTGTGTAGTATTTATAGTGGTGTCAATGCAGTATTTCTGTGCATTTGTGTTTGTGTGTGTATGTGTTTGTGTACATGCCCCAATTGTGATTAAATGCATCGTTTCTGTGTGTGTGT
>NW_004797368.1:177699-182387 GCF_000002075.1 Aplysia californica
CGATGGACATGTCCGGAGTGCAGGGATGTTGCTTCCTGAAACAAGAACAAGAACAAGGAGTGTGTGTGTGTGTGTGTGTGTGTGTGTGTGCATGTGTGCGTGCCACAATTGTAATCAAGTGCAGCGTTTCTGTGTGTGTGTGTGTTTGGTCAGCACAGTTACTGTGTGTATATCTGTGATCAGTATCATGACTGGGTTCTGTTTTCTACCCCAGAGTGGTATGCAGCTGTATTGGCACATTCTGGAAAACTTGCAGCTGGAATCGAACCGGGTAGACAACTTTGAGGCTATCTACTGCACCATGTGTCTCCTGTGTCTGGAGGTGGGACAAGATGAGGTCATCATAGAGTTGCTTCGTCTGGCACTGGACATACAGGTGAGGAGGACATGCAAGATAAGAGAAGGACTGTTTTTTTAAGTTTTAGTAGAGGTTTTATGGCGCTCGCAATTGAATAAAGGTAATATGTATGCCAGAAGATTAGGGGTGTTACAAGAGAGTAACAAACATAAAAAAGAAGAAGGGGTGATAAGGACGATAGATGTTTGATAGGAAAGAAGGAGCAAACCACACCAGAGCACCTGCCAGCCACCCATGAAGGACTGTGATACACAAGTGAGGTGGCATAAGATTGATGGAATATGTAGTTGAGTGGAGATACAGAGATTTACAAGTGAGGAGAAAGACAGGGATGTTCAGATGAGGCGACCAAGGGGTGAAGGAAAATGATATTCTGTACAAGCAAATGAGGCAGGGGTAGGCCCAGTGCAGCTTACTCGGAGAGCCTAAACAGATGGGTGACAGAGAAAGATCAGAGTAATGTAGCTTTTTTTAAGAGCAAGGAATAGGGATCCATGATCGCCAGTGTCTGTCGCAGACCTGTCATTTGATGATGATGATGTACAGGTGAGGGGAAATACAGATAAAGGTAAATACATGGGTATTCAGGTGAAGGGAAGGACAGGGACATATAGGTAAGGGAAAGACAAGGACGTACAGGTGACTAGACATACACGTGAGGGGAAGACTGGTGAAAGTGCAAGGACAGTCAGTGGAAAGGAAAGATGAAGACGGACATACAGGTGGGGGGGAGGAGGAGAGGAACACATAAATAAGGGGAAATACAAGGTATACGAGTCGTAGGTAGAGCAGTGATGTACACCCAAACCTCTTTTCTTTTCCTCTGTTGTTTCTGTCTGTCTGTCTGACTTTTTCCATGCATTAAATGATGGTTATTGTGTAGATGTAAGCTACTTCTTTTTACTCAAACAAACAAACAAACCCTTTCTCTACAGCAAATGGCCCTGAACAACTCTGGTCTGCCCCGGACACACCTGTGTGCCATCCACAGTCTGGTGGCTGCCTTCCTCAACCTCCTGGCCCAGGTCACAAATGTGGGCTCTCTCTCTCATTACGTGCTGAGGGTAAGTCTGTCTGTCTGTCTGTCTGTCTGTCTGTCTGTCTGTCTGTCTGTCTGTCTGTCTGTCTTTCCCCTCCCTCCCTCTCCCTCCTTCCTTCCCTCTCTCATTTTCGTACTCACTCTCTCTCTCTCTCACTCACTCATGCTCTCATTCACTTATTCACTCTCTCACTGCTTGCTACTTATGATTTAGTTTTTAAAAATGAATGCACCAAAAGTTTTCTTTTTCTTAAGTATTGTATATTTAACTTTTTTGGATGTTGTAAAAGGTTATGTTTCTTAAATGTTTGTTATAGTTATATAATTTTTATTTTGAGGTTTGTAAGCCCTGAAAAAACAAAACAATGTTTAGGCGTATTGTTGATTGTCTTGGTTCAAAGTCCAGATTTTGTCTTTATTATTGTAGTATCATAGTAATTGTGGATATTCCTATAAAAGGGTTACCGTACAAATGCAGATATTTATGTAAAATGTGTGGGTGGTTCCAGGCCACTAGTGACAACTTCTTCATAGCCAGTTTGGGGGTAGTTGGAGGGTGCCTCTGGTATGTCCTACTTCTGTTCTCTCCCACTAGTGTCCCTGTCTGTCTGTTTGTTTTTATTCCTCTAAATGACCATTATTGTTCTGATGTGCTTCTCTCTACTCGGTGGGTGGTTGGCGGGTGCTCTGGTGTGGTTTGCTTCTTTTTTCCTATCAAACTTCTATCATCCTTATCTCCCCTTCTTCTTTTTTATGTTTGTTACTCTCTTGTAACACCTCTATTCTTGTGGCTCTCATATGACCTTATGCAGTTGCGAGCGCCGTAAAACCTCTACTAAAACTAAAACTCTCTCTACTCGAACAAACAAACAAAACATCACTGCCCTTCTGTTGTTTCAGTCTTTCTTGCTGTTTTTTCTTGCTTGTCCCAACAGTTAAGTACGATATATACTTGCCTATAATACGAGCAATTTTTCTAAAACACGAGATCCTAAAGTATACCCTATGTATTGTAAGCATGACATGCAGCCAAGATTGGACCCAGGAAAGGGGTAATGTGGATACTTCATTTAAATTGCTGCTGATTTATTTGTAAAAATCTGGGTGTTGCAACACATCATGGCATCTTGCGCTTTCTTGGAATATCTGCCACTCCAGCTTTACAAATTAACCCAATCTCAAGGAAACAATCAACAGTTCTTTGGGATGAAACACTATATTTGAGGCTGGAATAGTATTTGATTTAAGGCATGATGAGTCTAACTAGCAAGTTAGAAATTGACCCCGTATTATAGGCATAGGCTAATTTTGGAGTCAAAGTATACCTCGTGTATTATACATGAGTTCATGTTGTAGGCGAGCACATACAGTAATTAATTAATGTGGTGTCAGTGAGCTCCTGTTCATCTCAAACTCAGCCTGTAAATTGTTATTCATGTGCCATCCTTGTGACACAGGTCTTGGAGAATAGGGAGCTGGAGGGTAAGCATCTCCTGCCAGACTTTGCCTTCAACCGATCCAACCGGCCACACAGGTGGGTGCCTTTCAGGATTTTCTGTACGCATAAATACATACACACACACATACACACACACACACACACACACACACACACACACACACACAGACACACACACACACACTCACACACTCATACACGCTGCTGCGTTAACTCATACGCCCAGGACAGGAAAGTCACTGTACCTCGCTCGCTTAAAGCTATATAAAAGCTGCACTATTGACTGTAGTATGTACCCAGTACGCGTACTATAGCCTTGACCTTGAAGTGACCCATTGCTCTAGCCTGGCTCATACTATGTTCTCAGCTGAGAGTCAAAGAGCATGTGGGAAGGGCTGTTTTGAGCAGTCCAGCTTTTGGATCAGTATCAAAATCAGCTTAGTAAGAGACTGGTTCTCTCTGCACCATCGGTTAAATTTTAATACAGACTGTTCCTGAAGGAGAGTGAGCTATGTTTTAAGAGAGATAGTTGCTTTAGGAGACTGGGATATGTCCTTACAGAGATGGTTTA
This sequence comes from Aplysia californica, assembly GCF_000002075.1. Classification (NCBI taxonomy): domain Eukaryota; kingdom Metazoa; phylum Mollusca; class Gastropoda; order Aplysiida; family Aplysiidae; genus Aplysia; species Aplysia californica. The sequence goes on from NW_004797368.1 coordinate 181,127, forward strand.
TGAAGGAAACTGGGTTATGTTCTAGCAGGGATGGTTTTATAAGGAAACTGGGCTATGGTAACAGGGATAGTTTCTTAACCCTATCAGTACGCCCTGAGGTCATTTTGTACTGGGGTTGTATTCTTCACATTTTAGAATACTTCTAGTGCGAAGATTTCTTTGAAACTTTCAGTATTTATCAAAAAGATCATTTTGACAGACTGCTATGCAAAGCGTACGGATCGGATTAACGAGTAAATTTCCTCTTTGGAAAGTGGTGGCACAGAGTTCCCCACTTCGTATGGATACGATATTAAAACATTGAGGTATGGATAGGATAAAGGAGACTGGGATATGCTATTAAATTGATGGTTCCGTCAAGACCCTTGGTATTGGTGACCTCCAGGGTGAAACGTGAAGAAATGATTAAGGAGGTATATCGCGCCATTTTCGAAATTTTGATTCTTACAATGGGACCAACACTTGTTTGATCTTTTTTTTGTTCTTGGAGGGGGGGGGGGCTTGGTTTTTTTTAAAGGGATTGTGATGAGGAGAGTGAAATAAGATAGTCTGAACAGATCTGTCATATATTAGTTAACTTATCTCAGGCAATACATTGGTCTGAATGATTGTGGCTCTCTGATCTTATGCAGATATTGTTAAAAAAGTTCAGGTCAGATGTACGACATACAATGTAATGCTTGGAGAAGTAAAGATTTATTTTTTTTTATTGCTGTGAGGTTTCAGTCAGCCCAGAACTGATTCAGCATAAGCTGTGTGCAGCATTGTTCCTCCAGTCAGTGTTTGCTTTACTTTGCTTCGGCCCGCGTTCCCCTCTGTGTCTGTTGCGGTGGGCACCGCCCAGTTTTTGGTTTTCATCTCTAACTGTCTACATGTGTATAAGCCTTATGATTCAGTTGCAGTATTTTATAGTCACAGAATAGAGTTTTTCTGTCAGCACTGCAGCGTGTACCTCTCAAGCACCAACCCCATGTAATATGTGGGTTTTGTGTACTGTGAGCTTATTCATAGCCGGCCGTCTCATTTGTCAGTCTGTTGGTCTGTTTATTCATTTTGTTGCTAAACCTCACTTAGACGTGGAAGCAAATCCTAGGGAATTGATGGGAGCAGTTGATGAGGTGATGTGCCTTTTAGCTGGTCACGGCATCAGGGTAAAACAAGGCTTGTCATTCACAACACTTCTGTGAGTGGATACACCCCTTGAACCCTTGAGTGACTACTGGAGTTCGTCCTAGGTGTGTGTGTGTGTGTGTTTGGGGGG
>NW_004797368.1:182980-222392 GCF_000002075.1 Aplysia californica
CCTCCCAAAAAAGACTCCTAGCCTGCACTCTTTAAGTGCCTAAATCAGGCTTCAACTGCGAAGCCCCTCCATCTTCCCCAAATCGTTTTGTCCATCTCTCTCCAACCACACAGCCCCCATCCCTTTCAAAGTCATGCACTTTTAGTGCTAAGCCCCATCCATTTTTCCCATCGCCAAGCCACCACCTATCCCTGTCTTTACCATTGCAGAGACATTCCCCTCCCCTTCCAAGACGTGCCCCCTTCCACCAACTAGTCCTGCCTCTCCCTCCTTAAAGGCCCAACCCTGCAACTCCCTGGCTTCCACCATGCTGTTTCCTTCCTTAATTTTAACAAAATTTCCCCACAGTGCTTCCAATCATCTTACATTTGGTAGATACCTGCTGTTCTCGGGTAATATCCATTGCAAAGAAAATCCAGCGTGGGGTGGGGATGGAGGAGGATCGGTTGAGAGGAAATTGTATTCTCTGCATAGGCTCATTTTACCTTGACTCTAATGGCCGTTTACAGTATTTTCCCTGGACAGAGAATAAATACACAATTCGCTCTTTCATAGACAGGTCTAGATAAAAAATTCTTTTTGATGTAAGCATAGGTGCGTACAGTTGCTGAGGATTTTCTAGCAGGTAATTTGGTCTCTTTTCTTTTTTTTATGGAATAAAATGCTGAATGAACTTGAAATTTTGTGTACCATGTAGTAGGAAACACAGTTGATAGAGTCCTTTGGATGAAGACAGATGGGGCTAGTGATGGCGGTTTGATCTTGTTAAGATCCCTATTGTTACCAATAGAAGATAAATAAGTTTGATTTCTGCATGGGTTATTTATCTGTTTAAGTTTGAGTATGTTCATCTGTACGCTGGGATACTGCGTCCTACTCAGCCTGGGTTGGCCTTGGCATGCAAGGTGGAAGCAGCCGGCCCTCCTAAATGATCTAGATTGTGCTAAATATTTACAGCAGGCTGCTATTTTTTAATGTTCCGTTTAAGTTAAGAGAAAGTAAAAACAACTGATAGACCTCTTAAGGTGTAATTTTGAGTACAGTATCTAGACCTAGACTAAAGTTCCATCTAAATTTTGTCGATCTTGGTTCTAGACATCAAGTTGGTCTTTGAAATTGTGTAATGTGAATAAGTAAGCTTTCTGTCTTTTTGGATAGTTTTTTTTTTTAAATTCCGAAGTTACTGCAAGATAGGGCACACTGTTGTAAAGTTAGAAAGAGAAAGAAAAGTAGTCAGTGGAAAAAGTGTGCTTTGGGGTTTGGGGGGGGGGGGGGGGGGGGGGGTCGGTCAGAAGTGCCATGTGTATACTCTATTGATTCATCATAATGGGTAAGAATGAAGCTTTCAATAATACTTCAACTCATTCTCCAGAATTAAGCGAGGGAAAGATTTCTGGGATATCATGTCAGTTTACATGCTGGGAAGGGGTTTTAAATGTGCCTCCGGGTTTTCCTTTGGCTATTGGAAGCACTGTTTTTTAACCTCTTATTCTCGGGGGGGGGGTTCTTTTCTTTGGTTAGAATGACCAAACTGAGTGAGGTTGTCAGAGTCTGTTGTTTAGCCTCAACTTTCCTCTCTCTAAATCATATACTATAGATTTAGCTAGAGGTGTCTTTGCTCACTCTACATTATTTGGTATAGGTGGCAGTATATTTGCTCTCATAATAGTCCTAGAGGTCTGCCTTTTTTCTCTCGTTTTTCAAATGCTCTCAGGAATCTTATATCATGTTAAAGGAAAATCATTCCAATTTCATAAAGAAATCCAAGGAATCTCTACTTTAAGTGTCTAAAAAACATTTGAATTCTAGTTTCTTTTCAATAACAATCAAGAAGGGTATCAGACATGTTTTCTCTGTCATAAGTACACGTACGTAGTTCTTTCAAGCACTGGAAAAGAGATGTGCTGTTTTATAGTATAGAATTTATGACCCTGGAGTTTGTTCGGTCCTGGCTGTCCGTTCGTTGTACAGAGGTCTATGACACAGGAGACCAAACAGTTATCACTGTGGTAGGAGAAGCTGTTGTGCACAAAAAACACACCATCTACAGGCGTTGTTTTGCCATTGTTCTCTGCATGTTCGTGTGTGTGTGTGTGTGCGTGTGTATGCGCGTGCGCACACGGGCGGGCTTGTGTATGTGTGTGTGTGCGTGTGTGTGTGTGTATGTGTGTGAGAGGGGATCAGAGGGGCTATGTGGATGTACTGCTGTTGTGTGTTAGTTGCATGAGGGGGGAAGCCCACGTTGTGAAGGGCAAAGCCAAACAGGTAAAACAGGGTGCCTGCTGAATTGGGTTTCGGCGTTCCTTATACTTATTCCAAAATGTTCAGGTTGCACGGCTGTTCTGTATGAAGTGAAAGATGTTCTGTTGATATTTCCACAGCTCATGAGAATGCATCATGTACATCGGTGGCCGTTTTTGGCTAACGCTTGTTGCTTTCTTTGGCTAAATCATTTTCTATCCTCGATCTTCTAGTGTTCTAGTAATGTACCTTTAGTTTGGAAAGCTGATATGAGCCGGAGATTTCGTTCCATGGAGAACATAATGATTTTAAGAAAACTAAGCAATGTGTATTTGTTTTTGTTAGTTGTTTGTTGTTGGCAGGGTTTTTTTGACAAAGAATTTTTGTTGCCGTTGTTGTTCTGGGTTGTTGTGTTTGGTTTTTTTTTTACTCATTGATTTACTAACATTTGGCTCAACAGCTCCCCATACGCTTTTAGTTCCTTTTACAATAAATATTCTCTTTCTGCTCTGTTTCTGCTAAGCTGTTTAACACAAACGTGTTCCATGCTCCATGTTGTTGCTGTGTTCGGTGTCCCTCTGTTTGTGTACTGTGCCCGAGCCAGTGTGTTCAGGCTTCCATCCATTTACCACGCATGCCCCGGACTTAGACTAGCCGGCCACCGCTCTGACTTGATTTTTTCCCCCCTCGTTAGATGTATCAACCAGTTTTATTCATAGACATTTGCAATTTATTTTTAATTTTCTTGTTAGATGTATTAAACAGTTTTGCCATAGACATACAATATTAATATCAATAGCACATATCTATAACTGAGCTCTCTGACTGAGCTCCGCACCCGTTGTGTTGTTTGTTACTACACCAGTCAAAGTCCGAAGAATGAAAGACAGGCCAGCAGGACCAGGTGGTTGGTGGGTGCTCTGGTGTGGTTTTGCTCCTTTCTTTCCTGTTAAGCATCTCTTGTCGTGTTCTCTCTCCTTCTTTTTTGTGTTTGTTACTTCCTTGTAACACATCAAATACTCAGCAGTGCTTTGTGTGTGTGGGTGGTTGGCGGGTGCTCTGGTGTGGTTTGCTTTTTCTTTCCTATCAAATATCTATCGTCCTTATCTCCCCTTCTTCTTTTTTATGTTTGTTGCTCTCTTGTAACATCTCTAATCTTCTGGCGCTCATATGACCTTATGCAGTTGCGAGCACTGTAAAACCTCTACTAAAACTGAAAAAGCTTTGTGGGTGGTTGGCGGGTGCTCTGGTGTGGTTTGCTCCTTCTTTCCTATCAAACATCTATCGACCTCATCTCGCCTTCTTCTTTTTTTTATGTTTGTTACTCTCTTGAAAACTCTAATCTTCTGGCGCTCATATGACCTTATGCAGTTGCGAGCGCCATAAAACCTCGACTAAAACTAAGTCAGCAGTGCTTATATGACTTTATTGTGTTGCAAGCGTTGTTAAACCTTTACCATACTAAAACAAAGGCAGGCCCGCTGCCAACAGATGACCACATTTAGGCAAAGGCGATCGGACAGTCCCCAGAGTGCTGTAAATATACGGTTGGAACCAGCTCTAACGGCCACTCTCATTAAGCATCAATCACCTCCTGTACACACAACAACTTCACCACTTCTCGTTCCCCCCACCATTACACTGTGTAAGACGTCCACCTGTCCAATGCAATCACTTTTCTCCTCGACAACAGGTGGCCGTCTTTGATCGTATCAACTGTATGTTAGTTTTATTTAAGTGTGGCCTTGTTTGTACTCCTTCCAAGTAAGTGGGTGGTTGGCGGGTGCTCTGGTGTGGTTTACTCCTTCTTTTATATCAGACATAATATCATCCCTGTCCCTCCTCCTTCTTTTTTGTGTATGTTACTCTCTTGTAGCACCTCTTATCTTTGGTGTTTATATATGAGCTTGTGGTATTGGAAGTGCCGTAAAACTCTTATTAGCAAAAACTAAGTGGGGGGTTGGCGGGTGCTCTTGTGTGGTTTGCTCCTTCTTTCCTCTCAAACATATGTCGTACTTATCTCTCGTCGTTCTATTTTGTGTTTGTTACTCACTGGTAATACCTCTAATCTTTGGCACTTATATGACCTTATTGTGTTGCAAGTGCCGGAAAACACTCACTAAAACTATAAACTAAGCACAAACTGAACTAAAAACCAAGATGTGTGGTATGTTTGTTTGTGTGTTTCCTTTAACTAAAGCTTTGTGTGACAAAATCGTCTCTATGTTAAGGTTGTCATGTGCCTGACCTGCTGCCATATTGTTTTGTCCGGTTTTGGTATGTGGGTGGCGGAGCGTGAATGTCTGTGTGAAAAATTATATTGGTTTAATGCCCCTCGCAACACTGTAAAGTTTTTAAGAAGCGGAACCTCCGGTTTTAACAATCGTGGATGGTTGGCAGGTGCTCTGGTTTGGTTTGCTCCTTCTTTCCCATAAAACATCTGTCGTCCTGATCTCTCCTCCTTCTTTTTTGTGGGTGGTTGGCGGGTGCTCTGGTGTGGTTTGCTTCTTCTCTCCTATCAAACATCTATCATCTTTATCTCCCCTCCTTTTTTGTGTTTGTTACTTTCTTGTAACACTTCTACTCTTCGGCACTTATATGACCTTATTGTGTTGCAAGTGCCGTAAAACTCTTACTAAATGTAAATCCTTCTTTTTTGTGTTTGTTACTCTTTTTTAACACCTCTAATCTTGGGCACTTGTTTGAACTTACTGTGTTGAAAGTGCCGTAAAACTCTTACTAAAAGTAGGCTACAGTTTAACACCCATCTTCGATTGGACCCAACCAAATGGGAAAATCCATGCAAACTGCCTTTCCCAGTTACAAGGCTAAAATAGCATCTAGACATGGATGGCTGGGGCCTCTATAAATCATTTAAAAAATTGTTGATGATGACAGAACCACAGTAAAAAATCTGCTCTCCACAGTGCAGTCTCTTCTGCATCAAGACCATGCTTATAACATATATATGCAGATTTTAAAAAAATGTATTTGGATCCATGGTTCATGCTAATATACTTAAGTCTAGGCCATAGCGAACAGCATGTGTGTGTGTGTGTCTTTTCTTTGTGTGTGTGTGTGTGTGTGTGTGTATGTTTGTGTGTGTGTGTGAGAGAGAGAGAGAGAGAGAGAGAGATAAAGGGAGAGGGAGGGAAGACAGACAGATAGAGAGAAAGAAGAGAGAGAGGGGAGAGAGAGAGAAGACAGACAGGCAGAAAGAGAGGACAGATAGAGAGAGAGGAGAAAGAGAGAAGACAGAGAGAAAGAAGTCAGAGAGAGAGAGAGAGAGAGGGAGTATTTTGGGTCTTCATTGTGGGATGCTGTATCCCACTCGACCCTGCTTGGCCCTGATAGACAGGTTCAAAGCCGTCTCCTAAGTTATTTGTAAAAACACATACATTAGAAATAAAAAACAACAACCAACAAACAAACAAAAAGAAAAAGAAACCACCAAAACTGACACACACACACGATACACACACACACTCACACACATATACTACTTCCGGACTCTTCGTGGGATAGGAATCTCAAACTCTCTCATATATTGGAATTGGACAAATTTGAAATCATCTGCGAAATAAAAAAGGGGTGGGTTGATTGGAGGGTGGGGATTCCCCTGCACATTAAGCCGAACTACCACTGTGCACTTGCGCGGGAAGGCATTGGAGTCACTAGGTTCTAAAATGTGGAGATTCAAGCTTATGCAATTGTAGAACTTATTATCCTCACTGCACTCTAAAACTTGGCTAATTCTATGCACAGTCTGTTACTTTGTGGCCTTTTGTTAGTTTACTTGTACATTATCATGTAGTTTTAGACATTTTAGCCATATGGAAGTAAACGTCTTTCAACAGACCCTCAGGGTAATTATGTTTTCTTTTTTATCCATTATTTCAATTTCTGAATTATTGTCCACTTGTTGGTAGATAGGGTGCGAAACTCTAGGCTGAAGATAAAAAAATGTACTTTTTGAATTAGTACAATGTGTGAAGTAAATATCTTGTAAGTTATTTTTCAGTCAGAACCAGGTATTTATGAATTTCAATTTAAGCGTTAAATGGGGAATTAAATTTTCTTTCTCTGATTTTTTGTCAGTATTAGAAAATGTTTATCTGCAGCGACCTGTCCCAGAAGAAGGGCACTTTACCTGAAGTTTGTTGAGATTTTTTTTCTCTTCCAGTTGTTGCTCTTTGCGCTTTTTATTTTGGCTGAAGTTTGATGCCGACTGTGTATACATGCTTTACCTCCACCTCTTTAACATATCTCTGTACATTTATATCCCTGCATAGACAAATATGAATCTTCAAAAGTTTATGATTATTCTGAAACAAATTTTGAAGAATAGATAAAACTTTTATGATTCATTGAGCGAGCATTACTTCAGAATTACTAGTGTTATTTCTGTGTTACTTTTTTATCTGAGTAACATATTTGAGAAGTTAGTTTTTCTTGTTTCAGAATAACACAAATTTGTTGCTCCTGTTGCTTTGTTTATTTTATCTTGTAGTCATTTCTCCCTCGGCTCTGATGGTGAGGGAGGTGGTGAGAATTCTGAGATCTTCCAGTTTCTCCATTATTTCTTTGGCCAGTTGTGTCTTTGTCAAAGGTCTATGACAGGTCTTGTGTCTTTTTGTACAGTGCAGCCTCTCTACAATGACATTGTCTGGACCAGAAAAAGATGTCGTTACAGAGAGTTGTTATTATAGAGAGTTAAGAGCGGGGACCAAAAATATTACTAATGATATATAGGATAAAATTGGGACCTGGGCACCATGTTGCTGTACAGAGATGTCATTATATCGAAGGTCGTTATGGAGAGGCTGCAATGTAGGCCCTACTTCTTTTTGGCTATATCAAATGTTGAAGGCACAATTACTACAATCTGTGTTGAGTAAGTACTCAGCACATTGTATGACATGTTTTGCTAAGATGTAACTATATCATTTCTTTGAGGATGGGTGGATAGAAGGCGCCACTGGTAGGTGCCTACTTCTTTGCTATCCCTGTTTTATTTTCTCTCAGTCTGTCTCACTCTTTCTCTGCTCAAAATTATTGTGATTTTGCCGATGTGCTTCTGATTAACAAACAAATAAACAATTGTTTTGTGGGGAAACCCATGGAGGATGACAGATATGAAGCTAAAGATAATCAGTTAGTGAAGCACAGCATTCTGTTCTCCGACCCAAGCTATTTCCTTGGAGAAAAAAAACTAACAGTTCTGAGTATTTTTCTTCGTACAATTTAACCAGTTGAATAACCAGAATGTCTGTCTTGGTTGAATTGGTTGTACCATGTAGAATTGTGTGGCTGATGAGATCCTCCTTCTTTTCTTTCCTATGATGTTTAGTCTATTTATCTTCCCTTTTCCCTGAGCTATATGACCCTTTTATTGTAATATGCTTCTCTTTTCACAAACTCAAACCTCAATGGTGAGTGGTTGGAGGGTGCCACAAATAGGTCCTACTACTTTTCTTTCCCTCCATTGTTTCTGTTTGTCTCTCTTGCTCTTTCCAAAAACTAGATGACCATTATTGGGTTGATGTGCTTCCATTTACTGTTAAAAAATGACAAATGACATGATGTGTACGTGATCTGTGTCATTATTATTACCGATGCTCCCCTTGTTTAAATTCTTTGTGCCATGTAAAATTTTCTTCTATGTTAATATGCGTGTGTGGTGTGTGTGTGTGTGTGTGTGTGTGTGTGTGTGTGTGTGTGTGTGTGTGTGTGTGTCTGTGTGTGTATGTGATGATGATGACAAGCTGTGTTCATGCTCTGTGTTGTTTCTGTCGTTAGTGATGCTCACTTTGTCCGTCTCTACAGTTACCCAAAGAACTTTGAGGTGAAGGAAGCTTGGTTGTTCCACCAGGAGCGTATGGCCGACTGTGTGCGAAGTGCCGGCCTGGATGTGACCAGACTCAGCACCCCGTTCTCTGCACGACCCAACCTTGGAGGTACTGGGGCATGTTCCTCTTTTGTTTTCATCGTCTGTATTTCTCACATAAAGCTCTTTGTTGCTCTCTCAATCTGTATTTCTCCCATAAATCTCTTTGTTGCTCTCTCCATCTGTATTTCTCCCATAAATCTATTTGTTGCTCTCTCTCCATCTGTATTTCTCCCATAAATCTATTTGTTGCTCTCTCAATCTGTATTTCTCCCATAAGTCTCTTTGTTGCTCTCTCAATCTGTATTTCTCCCATAAGTCTCTTTGTTGCTCTCTCCATCTGTATTTCTCCCATAAATCTATTTGTTGCTCTCTCTCCATCTGTATTTCTCCCATAAATCTATTTGTTGCTCTCTCAATCTGTATTTCTCCCATAAATCTCTTTGTTGCTCTCTCCATCTGTATTTCTCCCATAAGTCTCTTTGTTGCTCTCTCAATCTGTATTTCTCCCATAAATCTAATTGTTGCTCTCTCCTTCCGTATTTCTCCCATAAATCTCAGTTTTGCTCTCTCCGTCCGTATTTCTCCCATAAATCTCAGTTTTGCTCTCTTCATCTGTATTTCTCCCATAAATCTCAGTTTTGCTCTCTTCATCTGTATTTCTCCCATAAATCCCTTTGTTGCTCTCGCCATCTGTTTTTCCCCCTCTAAGTCTCTCAGTTACTGTCATCCTCTGTATTTCTCCGCTACTTTCTGTGTTTTACCCAAAAGTATGTCTGTCTTGCTCTATATTCATCTACAAGTCCATCTGTCTCTCTAAATTTCTCCCTTAAATCTATGTCTTTCTCTATGTTTTACCCTGAAGTCTCTCTTTCTGTCTGTCAGTATACTGCTGAAATTGCAAAAGGCTGGATCACTGGAGAAAATATAAAAAAATTGTGTTAAAAACCTGAACTGTTAAGAAATTTACATTTTACATTCCAGGAAATGACCAGTGTGATAATCTGCGTGTGTGTGTGTGAGCGGGCACGTACGTCCGTGCTTGCAGCAACTTTTAAAAATGATTTTCTCTTTCTATCATGGAAGGGGGGAAATGGCGCTCCTGTTTCAATTTCCTGTCTTTGGAGTTAGGGAGAATGGAGTCTTACCATTTCACTGGTCTCTTAGAGAGTGGGATAGAGTACCTGGTCTTCTTCTCAGATACAGACTATGAAATCCATACAAAACTGGGAGGTCCTAATCCTATGTTTGCTTTTGAATGTTAAAAAAGGGACCAAACTAGATCCCTAAGTATCTGGAGTAATTCAAGGCAGTTTATTAAAAGTCCCTTTGAGATCTAATTGTGGCAAAAAATAAGAAGTAACTCTGTCGCTCTTTCACATCACTCTGTATATTTTTCCTTCATGTCTCTCTGTATTTCTCCCTTATGTCTCTCTGGATTTCTCCCTGGCTTCTCTGTTTTCCACCCTCTCGTCTCTCAGTATTTCTCCCTTATGACTCACTGTATTTCACCCTCTCATTCATCTCTCTGTATTTCTCCCTGGTGTTTTTCTGTATTTCTCTCTCTCCTCTCTCTCTGTATTTTTCCTTCTTGTCTTTCTGCTTTTCTCCCAAAGTATTTCTCACTACCGATATATATATTCTGTTCTTGGGATAATTGACCACTGCCTGTCCCCTTTATTATTTAATTTGTAAAGCTGACTCCAAACACCTGGGCTTTCCATTTCTTTGGACAATAAGAAAAGTAAGATTTTACCCATAGATTGAACTGAGAATACTCCCAGGATTACTGCAGATTTCTTTGAAAACAACTCACATACCAGTACACATATCCCTCCCCTCCCTCTTATCGTATCATGTCTGTGTGTGTCTCATCAGTTGGCTCCGGTGAAGGTTCTATGACTGTCAGCGATGTGGCCAGTATCAACATTGACTTTGAGACAGCTGTCGACGGGTCTCCACGCATATTGGTCAGTAAACAGCATTATCAATTAATACAAAAGTAGTCCCAAGCAGTTAAAAATATCATTGGACGACTTTATGACTTTATGAGAATTTTATGTCTTTTCGAAATTTCTTGAAGTCTTGCCTTTGTAAATACATAATGTAGATTTTTATATATATATCTCTTACTTTTAATTTTACCTTGTTTAATTTGACTGCCTACTTTGTGCTATTTTATAGATAAAAATTTACGTTTGTTGATAGTTTGCCTTTCTGTTTTGAATTTGAAATACTGCACCTAAACCCTTTGTTTTTTTGTATGGTTGTGACTGATTGAAATTCTTTTGTTTCTGACTGAATTTGAAGTCATACTTGCAGATCTGATCTGATAATACTGTAGTGATAGTTTCCACTTGGTAAGAGATATGGCCAATGTGTTGATAGAAAAACACAGGGTATACTTAAACTTAAATGACCCTTGTGGTTTGTGTGAGCCTGCTTTGAATATTCACTGCAATCTGTATGTGTTGTTAATTAACAGTAACCTCATGTTGTGCGTTGTTCAACCATGATTGCTTTTCTGTGTTCTTCAGAAACGTGGGGAAGACATCACTGTGGAGTCCCTGAAGAAAATGCTTGGTGAGCTTATCACATCAGATGAAACTCATTTTATAATTTGTTGCTTCTGTTGTGATTATTTTTAATGTTTTAAAACGAAGAACCTGGGGTTTTAGTAGACTTTAGTTTTAGTGGTAGCGTGAAAGGATGGTTAGCTTGGATTACTTTTTACAGGAAATCTCTTTCAGTCTTTGTTTTCAAGAGATTGTTTTGGCTCTTTTTTCATCATAGTTCCACAGCTGTTACAACATTTAGAAGAAGGAGAAAGAAAGGAAAGAAAAGACAACTTTTGGTATCTTTATTTCTAGGAGTCTAGAGAGATTTCTTTTATTATAATGGTGGCAAATGTAACCAGATAATAATAGTCTAAAATTACAAACTGAAACCATAACAACAACAACACAGCATTGCTGATCATCACATCGCAGTTCCATTGAATTTTTTTTAGAAACTGGGAGGGTTCATGTGCTCAAGGATACACCCCAGTGAAACCCCACCAATGTTCTGTGTTACTCACACAGTGTAAGCCTGAGCTTATGATTGTACTAAATTCCTAGTTGAGTCGGCTAAGTTCCTGATTTACTTTTATATTTGTCATTTCAAAGATTGCTTATTTTGTATGTTCAGCTCTATGAAAGCTATGTGATTTATTTTAGACCTATCTTTTACATGGCTATGGCTTATTTTGTTTGTTCATGTCTTTTTTGTTTTAGTAGAGGTTTTTCGGTGCTCGCAACTGCAGAAGGTCATATGAGCGCCAGAAGATTAGAGGTGTTACAAGAGAGTAACAAACATAAAAAAGAAGGAGGGAAGATAAGGACGATAGATGTTTGATAGGAAAGAAGAAGCAGCAAACCACACCAGAGCACCCGCCAGCCACCCACTTGCTCAGGCCTGTGAAAGCTATGTAATTTTTGGGGGCCTATCTTTTCCATGGCTATTTGTTGTCTGTTCCCAGCGGAGGATGGCTCAGCATACAAGGCGGAGGAGGAGCGTCACCGGCGTGAAGTGGTCAACATGTTCCGCTCCGCACCGTTTGAGGAGATTGTTGCACGCTCTGAGGCAAAGGTGAGAGGAGGCTTTAGTGTAGAGAGGTTGGGGGGACTAAATTGTGGTTGCCAAGTGTGATGGTTTATATTACTATTATTACTTTCATATATTCATCATGGGACGGGAGGGGGGGGGGTGCGACTGAAGGATTATTTGGCAATGTAGGACTGGTGGACTTGCATAGCTTGCATCATAGATCATAACTTTGTGTAATTACAGTATAACACTGATTCTGAAAGTCTGTGATGGACTAGCTCGAATTTGTCGGGACCAGCCTCTGTACTTCGAGAGATCCGTAGTTCAAAGCATCTTACAAAGACAAAGAAAAATATAAAATGAGACAGCAGGCACAGTTCGGCGGATGTGTGATTTCGAATCTCCTGTTTTCGACCTATCCATGTTATACTCTTTTTACTTGCTTCAATTTTGTGGAGTTGAGCAATTTGAGATTATATTATATTACATTATTATTATAATATGTGTTGGGAGTTATTTGTAGTTTGTAGGTTGCTTAGGTGTGTGTATGATTCCAAATAGAAATCGATGTGGCATCATTTCCCTGTCCTCTGTCTTGTGTTTCAGTCGAACCAGTTCCACAGCAAGTTGTCTGAGATCCTGGAAATGGTGTCTGTAGAGAAACTGCCATCTGAGCCTCAGTCGCAGGACATGGTTTTCCCCAAACTCTTTGTCTACTGAGGTGTGTGAGATGCAATACAAGGATCAGGCCTACTCCTCCAATACCTGCTTGAGTACATGTGCTGCCAGCTGCAAGGGGAGGAAAATGTCTGTCGCTTCTGTGCATTTATGCTAGACCACTGGCTATGATTGTAGCACATGCTCAATGTTTTGGTTGTGTAATGGGGGCAAGAGGGGGTATGAGAAAAGTTGTATCATCTGAGATCTGTTACAAGTAATATAAGTTGAGCTTGTCATGCTCTGGGAGAACAAGATGTGCTGCAGCTGTGCTGTCTATACCTGGCCCGATGGAGATTCGACTGCATAAAATAACTTTACTGCGAGTTGAGGCTGGCACTTTGACAAATACTCACATACAGTGGAACCTGCCCAAGATGACCACCCATTGTCAAGGAGAAAAGTGATCATTTTTAGACAGGTGATCCTCTTGGGGGAGTGGGAAGTGATCGTTTATACAGCTAGTTTTCTTGGACATATGGTTCTTAGAGCAGATTCGACTGTATTATTATAATACAAAAGGATAGTAGGTGGGGGCTTTGGTGTGCTCTGCTACTGTTTTACATGTTATGTCGTCCAGAGTCTACAAACTTGGGGTGTTCTCAAGGGGGTTACCATTCCCTACTATGCAGGAGTTGGACTGCAATGTCCCACCTCCAGTGTTGTCTGCCTCACAGATTTCTGCAGAGGACATACACATTGGAGTCTGTTGGGAGGCAGCAAAAGGAAGGTTAATGAAGTATTATGAAGTGAGTGGTAGAAGAGGGAGACACTGTCCTTGTCTGTGGCCAAAGTGTGGGGTGGGTCATCTGTGGTGAGTGTGACCCACATTTTCAAACAGGGTGTGTTCTTTTGACATACAGATGATACAGTACTCACATCTCGAGCCCTCTATTGCCACTTAGTACTTAGAATATTTAGATCTTAACTTGCAATACAGTTTGTTTTGTTCCTGACTTTTTGCCCTGCTACTTTTGTTTGTTACTTATTGTTAATTTCATTCACACTGTACTTGCTTACCCAAAGACCTACTCATCTAGAATGCATCAGCAGACAGGCTCTGGTTAATGTTTTCAGCTTTGTTTTAATGTTTTTGTTTATTTTCTGGAAGTCTGTGATGGACTAGCTTTTTTATATGTTCCATTCTCATTCGGTCTTACTCTTAAAATAATTTATTTTATGGTGAGCCTCAAGGATGAAAGTTAATAATAAGTAGACTACTTTTGTGTGTGGTGTACAAGTATATTTATTATGACAAATACTGTCGCCCCTGTGGCAAACGATGATGCAATGTTCACCTGCCATCGCAACAAGCACCCCAGCCAACACAAGCAATCAATTCTTGGACTGTGGGAGAGTGAGATGATTTGTGTGTGTGTGTGTGTGTGTGTGTGTGTGTGTGTGTGTGTGTGTGCGCCTGTACATAATCTGGAAGGTGTGTAATAATAATAATAGTAATGTGAGAAGCATACTCATACTCAATAAATATGTTCTATATATTGCTTAGCCAGTTTTATAAGTTGAATATTGCATTTTCATGGTAATCATTTTCATAAAGTATGATAAAGGTTATGTGAAGGGTAGCAGAACTGGTAGGCCTACTACAGTCAAACATCGTTATAGCGCCAGCCCCGTTTACCACCAGGTTTTGCCAGTGTACAAACATGAACATCTATAGTATTATGAAAAAAACAGTATTTGCGCCTTTAAACTGCCTTCCGCCAGCAGTGTAAGTTGTACGGTCCTTATTATAGTAATGTAAATTTGCCTTACTGTAGGCTCCTGTCGGCCAATTGGCTGTTCGGATGTTCAAAATATAAACTGCACTCAGCAGCTGCTTAATATTTTTATTTTAAAAAAGAATGGAGTGAAATTTTAAAGCCTCATGTAGTAGAAGCTTCAAAACAATTGCCAGATATCAGCCTGATAACCAAGAGGCGGGTGCCCATGAGGCTTTTGGCTTTTATTGTGAGGACTCGTGCTCAAACATGACATGACAGGTCTACGAAGACGGCCAGAGGACTAACGAGAATCGGGTAAAAAACCTGCGAGTCTTAAAGGGTCCTTAGCACATAATATTATATGTGAGACAGTGTGGTGGAATCAGGCTCTCGTCAGTTTTTGGACATATTGAGTTATTGGTATCATCTTAAAGCATGATCATTTGTCTTGCTTTCAATGAAATAATTACCCATTCGTCTTCAATAGAAGTGGAGATATTTTGGATTGAAAGAGGTGGGGGTCACCTGGTTTAAGAGGTAAAATTAGCGAGAAAGTGGCCGCCAAAGCTTGGTAAATTTCAAAGCTGGAGAGTCCATGGAATCTGTAAATTTATATTTTTGTGCTTTTAATCAACGTTTTCGGTGAAATCCTCAAAGGAATGTGTTTGTAAATGGACATAAAAAGTGTTGAGAGAAAAACAAAAATTTGATAAAGATTGCTATGCAGGGAGAAAACTGCTGTTTTCTTCGATTTCATTATTTTGACGAGAGCCTGATTCCACCACGCTGCCTCACATATATAGCCTAGCTTCTTTCAATAAAGATTATGTAAAGTTTAGCTGCAGCTGTACTTGTAACTTGTTTCTACATAATTATGTTTTTTGCCTGGGCATGGCAATCGCACAACACAGAGATCTAGAGGCGGCAAGACTGGCCACAGTACGTTTTTCTCTAGTCTTTATCAGTATATCACTAGTCAAGATAGCGATCGGTGCCGTCCCATTATATTTATGGCCAACCACCAACTTTATGCCTGTCCCATTGTAGGCAGTATAACGAAGTTTGACTGTACCAGATGCTGAAAAGTGTGAAGATGGGAATGTTAAGTTATGGTTTCTCCCTATTTTATACTAATTTTAGGGGGAACCTAAATGGTGGCAGGAGGGAGTTTGGGAGGGATTGATAAATATGTCCATGATGTGGTGGAATCAGGCATTCATCTATTTTTGGGTATTAGTATTATATTGTCGCTGTCGCAAACAATCCACTCAAGTCAAAATTTGGAGAATTTTAAAATTATTACTAAATATTATTCCCTCCCAAAGCTATATCAAACACGCCTCTTTCAGCATCACCAAAATGCAGTTTATTATTATTTTCAAGGCTTACGAATTCCTTGCTTTTCTGACTTTTCATGATTCCTAATAGGATCAACACAAAAACTAGTTTTTTGTCTCTGATGTAAAAAGTACCCAAATGGACATACAAAGTAAATGGATTGCTTGCGACGCTGGCAATTTGGAGTTATTGTAATAATCTTAAACTTAAACTTAAAGTAAATTTAAGTTAAAGCCTGTTCAGTTGTCCCTCTTTTGATGAAAAAATACCCATAGATATATCTTGAATAGAACTTGAGATACAGTGGAATCCTGTTATAATGAGAGGGAGGGGACTGGCGGGAAATACCCGTTATAGCGGGATTCTTGTTCTAAGGGATCCAACAATAATGAAATGTTAAAGTAGGCCTAATCTATGAGTTTGATGTTTTATTTATTTCTTTTAGATTTTGTTATCTCCCTGATGATTTTGTTCAACATGACCTCTAGACTTGATCAAAAATAGAATCAGGTTTCTTTCTCTGGCGCTAGCGATGTTGAAAGCTTGGCGTTGGCGATCAGAAAGAAAGGGCTCTAAGCTTACTCGCCCGCTGTGTTGTCCCCCACCCCACCACACCCTGTGGTGCGTTCCATCTGCTCACGCACATTGGGTACTCACCACACCCTTCCCACATCACACATTCGCTCCATCCATCACAGCATTGTGACCTCTCTATCCCTGCATTGGAGAAGTGAGAGGCGTGGTAGGCCTAGATAATCTAGACTAGGCTGGCCTATCACGCTACGCATACTGCTTGTCTGCACATGCCACACCCTCCCCACTTATTAGCTCCGGCCTTCATTGTAGGCACACGTGAGCTCTCCCATTCTTTGTTTCGCTAGATCATCTTGTTTCTCAACTGTCGGGGTTTTAATGCATAATTGGCCTATGCACTGTGCACAGCAGCAGCAAATTCAACTATAACCGACTCGCGTGTTTGTCTGATTGCGCTATAGCAGCAGTCCTTTATTTACAAAGATAAAGAAGGGAAAAAAACGGGGTTTTAGAATAGTGTCTTTGTTAACTTTGTAACAGTAACAGACTTCTCGTTATAACTTATTTCAGGACTCGTGGACTCCACTGTATTATATTTTCCACTGAAAGAGATGGGGGTTCGCTTGAGTGTCAGGGGTAAAAAATAAGCGAAAAAATGACTGCCAGAGTTTGGTGAATTTCAAAGCTGGAAACTGCAACCTTTACATTTTTTGTGCCGTTGATCAACAGTTTTCAGCAAAATTCATGGAGGAATGTTATTTTAAATAGACATAAAAGGTGTTAAGCCCTAAACAATTTGACTCAATTTGAGAAATTTGGATAAAAATAACCTTACAGACAGAAAAAATTTGGTTTGATTTCATGATGAGGAAAGCCTGATTTCACCAGCCACACAAGACTGATTGTTAAAATGAGTAAAGATGCACTTCCTTCTGCTTATACACATGTCTTTTGCTTCGACTCCCATCCTGTCCTGTCGCAACCTCCAACAAGCCAGCACAAAGGGAGTGGGTGGTCTCGAGTGTTGCAGTTCTTTGTGTGCACTACTGTATGAGACATGGTGAACTGGAATTCTGAATTTACGTTTATAGTGATCTCTTAATGTCTTTTGCTTACCTGGTATACCATAAAGGAGTCTACTTTCCTCATAAATATTCCTTAAAGTAATGGGCAAAACTTTTCTCTGAGACGTATATTGTCTGGGATATCTATGCTTTCTTTAGTCTAAAGCCGTTTCCGGATTTGTAATTTTCAGAGTTTATCACTGCCTGGTACTAAGTCTGTCCTATGTCAAGATTCCACAATTTTCCCAATGATCGGAAGAACGAAGAGAGTTCTCTGATATTGTAATACTGATTCTTGTACCTAAAATTTGAAAAATGACCATGAACTGATGGTTAAAGTGAAACGACGGAAAAACAAATTTAGGAAATTGTGAGGCCATTCTTATATTAAACAAGTTTGTCAGTGTCAGTATGATCATACAACTAAGTACAAGTCTGAGCACTGAGTACCTATGTCAGTAATGTCACTGTGTAGTTGGCTAGATCACGGCTTCCATGACCTGCCCACACCAAAGACTAATTAGTAAAAGTAAGCTCCCTCATTTGACTTCAAGTTCATATTTTCACAATGTGATATATATGTATGTATACATTATTAGCACTCCCATGTACAGATGCTTCATCATGAATACACACAATGTTATCTGATCTCTCGTCTGTTGGAATTTTTATTCTTGTGTCGTTTGGATAATTATTAGTTGTTTGATCTCCAACTGCTGTAAGCTGACAAAAACGCTTTTTTTTTTTTTCATTTTGGCGCAAAAAAATGTATTTTTGCTAAATCGAAAGCCTGATCAGTTACACTACTTGTGGGAACAAATCAAAGTAAAACTGTGACTAGTTTTTTAAATAAATTAGAATTCAAATTTTGGAATAACATTATTTTTTAATGGTTAATACGTTGACAAACGAAACGCAGAATTTTTCAAAAAATTACTGCGAACAAAAGATTAAAAAGATGTTTTGTCAGTTTACAGCAGATTTGTGGTGAGTACAGTTTGTAAGATTTGTGGTCAATACGATTTTGTTGTGTATTTGACTGTGTACTTGTTATAACAAATAATAGTACATGTAATAATATAATTAAGAAAAAACGTGGGACCTGAAAATCTGTTTTCTATTTGCCTTGCGTGCCAGACTATATAGGCCTACTATATAAATCAAGTGCTATTAATAACTTGAAAACATCTAGCGGCAATAAAGGAGTTGATCTTGTGAAATGGCGCATTTCAAACTGGATCTTTATGTCCATTAGTATTAGATGTTTCCATGGATGATAAAAATCTGTCACAACGTTGTGAAAAATTAGTTCCACTAAAACTAAAACCTTGATTGGCCATGACAATCACAGCTGGAACAGCCAACCTCCAAAACGATTGAGATTGTCAGAGGTGTAATATTACGTACACTAGTGTATATACCTGCAGTGCATCTGATTTGATAGTCTAGATTGCAAAGTCGTTTAAGTAGCTACGGCTATCATCGGCTATGTTATATTTAATTCCAAGGTTTCATGAACTTTCATGACCTATTTTTAGCACATTTTACTTCAGAAAGCACACATTTGTGCAGTGAAACAAGCTTTCTAAAAGCTACTCACTGGCAGCCGTACTTGCAACATGTGATCTATGCCAGGCACTGATTACTGGTAGCACTGCCACTGTGCAAGAACTAAAACTAGTAAAACTGTGCAGCAGATGCAACAATGGCTAAAAATTTAAAAAACAAACATTTTGATTTCCATGGAATATTTTTAAACCAATAACCATCTGCATTTAAAATAATGAACTGATACTCTTTTTTAGACTACCTAAGCAGTCAATAACAAAAAACATTGAAAATAGCTGACTGTAATTAGACCTCTTGAGAGCTGCAAAGTAATACTAATACTAAAGGGTGACCTTATTTAGGCCAAATATGGCCTAAATATAAGCGTAACTTAAACCCCCTCCTTAACCTTATTTAGAGGGGGGGTACTGACAGTGATGGAAATCCATAGTCACATTGAAACCAAAGGTCCGCTTCCGTGTGTGTACAGACTGGGGTCATAGAATTCATTCCAAATCACAACATGGAGTGCTTTTTCCCCTGGCGCAAACTGAGGTCACAAGACTAGTCTATTTTTGTGTTCGAAAAAATTGGCCTGGCTGAACTCACCCCACAATATGTGACTTGATGTAATAATACTTGGAAGAAATTTTATGGCCATCTTAAAGCCAACTAAACAGACTCCAATCAACTCCTTTCAACAGTAGGACGTAGGACTTGGACTGAACACTAGAAGGTGGGATCTAATAAACAGTTAAACTGGTCCTTCCGTGTGATGGGAGGATGTGAATCCTTGGTCTGAAAGCATAGTAGTAGGAAACTGCCGGAGCCAATCCTAGTACTGTGGATTCAACAAAGTAGTCAGGCCTGCCTGACCTTCAATTTAATTGAATCCGAGAGTTCGAAGTTACAGCAAACATGAGGCATAGATGATAGAGCAAGCAATTTCGTAATCAAAATTATTTTGGTTTTTTTGATGAGAGGCATTTTCGTTTCTTTTAATCCATACAGAAGAAAAGCTGGAAAATTCTAGGAAAATACTCTGAAAATCTATCATCTAATCGCAGAAGTTATGTTGCAGTGTAGAGCCTAGCATATGGCAATGTTTGATTCCGCAGTCCAGTGCGCACTTCTGTTAGGTAGGTGTATGTCAACATTAGCTTATCATTGTAATATTGATCAATAGCCAGGGGGAACAAAATAACTGACGTATTTGTATACATCTCTGTTGACGTTCCACATACGGACAGCTTGTGCCCCACCCCACCCCCAGACACACGTACTACACTACGTGACAGTCACATGTGTGCTGGCCACTCGTTCGACGCACACACGCGCTAAGACGAGACGTGTGCATGCAAACAACGTGTATGTCATGCTCATAACTGCGCCTGAACTACACTACAACAGGGAACTGCTGCCTTTTCTTTCCTAATCCCTTCTATCATATTTTCCTCTACTTCTTTTGTATGTTTATCACTCTTGTGACCCGCTATTTCCGGGGTGCCTTGATAGTCAAAACTGACTTTGTGCTGATGAAGCTAGAGAGGTGAGCAGAGTAAGTCTGATTCCTTGTAAGGACTTCTCTGTTGACATCCACCCCATGGCGCTCATATGACCGTATGCAATTGCGAGCGCCGTAAAACCTCTACTAAAACTAAAAACTAAACAACAACACGTGTGTTCGTATGAAAGAAGGCCGGTGATTGGTCGCATAAGATATAAACAATAGGCTAAGCTAAGCCCAGGGTCCCCACCAAATCCTGGATGATTTTTTCAAGACCCCCAATTTTTTTTCAGGACCCGAATTCAAGGGAAAAATTAGGGCGCTGCGCGTCAAGAATGATCCCCCAAAAAGCCAATCTATCAATGATAAAAAGTCAAAATGTCTTTAAATGAATGCAAATGTATATTTTGTAGTAAAGTCTTCAAACAATAGATGACTATAATACTGGGTGACTGCCAAGCCAGCTTCTCAATTTTCCAAGGGAGGGGCCTCATCCATATTCCAGGAACACGTTACCTAACAATGAAAGCGCGTGCTCCATTATCTAATATAATACATGTATATGTTTGTGAATACACACACACACACACATGTAGGTACATTATATCCAGTCAACAACATGTCAGTGTGGCACTGGGATCTTGAGAGACTTTGGTATTTCAGTCTGTTCTTACTTATTTATATTTTCCCCTCATCATATTAGCCTATATATAAAAAATGAATCCTGTTTTGAGCCTGAGAAAAGACCTAGAACTAGAATATCGACTGTCAATAACCAGTCCGGGTGTCATGATTCATATAATAAACGTGAAGGAAAACCATTGCTGCAACTCAAAGTAGAGTAATATTAGTAATAACTAGAATGGCTCAAGTACACCTATTCAGTGTGAGAGGTGTAAGAACTGGGGGAGGGGGCAAGATGCAGTGACACTGAAAATCTGCCAATCTTGAACAGAAAGCTAAAATATAGATATATAAATTACAATCACCCATCCAATGAAACGCGAACACTTAAGTTCAATAACAAGGCATGACGGATCCCGATTCCACACAAGGCCTGCACCAACGCGCGCTTTGCCGAGAGCTCTAAAGCAGTTATCAAAATGCTAAAAATTTGCTTCAAAGTTCAGTTTTTGTCCTCTAGCGTGGCCTTCAGCCCCCCAATCCCCTTCCACGAGTGTATCGTATAATTTAAAGGAGTCCTTACTTCACAGCGCTCAGACCGCCGGTACTCACAGGTTCATTGATAGGTCACGAGGGCGAACCTGACAAGACGCTTGTATAAGTTCTTTTTCTTTTTTTTCCCCCACAAGCGACAGCAGAGGGCAATTTTTAATTTTTAACAGCGTTAATAATGCACGACCTGCATGCTGCAAATGTTGCGTTATCTATCAGACTATTACTATTACAGGAAAATTTCTGGGTGGTAACGAAAGCGAAAATAGATCTTGATTCTTCCCGATCGAGCCTCGGTGTCACAAACACACTTCCGCTACAGCGGTTCAATTACGTTTCCTCTTCAGGATTCATCAACCATACAGTCTAGATAGCTACACATTACACAGGCCCTATCCTTTCCCGACCCATCACAAAATTCCCGACTTTTTCCCGACCCATCTAAAAATTCCCGACTTTTCCCCAACCTGGTGGGGACCCTGTAAGCCAATAATGGTTCACGATGCAGATGCCAAGGATTAAATGATTGACTTTTTCCAGGAATAGATCTAGTTAAGGTTTGTTGCTGGCGGAAAATGAGCGACGCCTAGTCAGCACGGACTTCACTCTGCAAGCGACTTCATTGAATACAAGCTTGCCCATTATGAGTTTGTTGAATCAGGGTTATTTCTACTGATTTTAATAAATATGGAAACAAAAAACAAAAAACTCCTTTTGTTGAATCTGAGTTCCCCTGTACAAGTACAAATCTACAGACGAAAAAAACACCAGAAAATAGTGCCCACAAAAATTTATTGGACTGACAAATGACAGACATCACAACAAGCCAGGCCAAAGGTTTCTAGCAGACGTTTCCGACTGCTTGTACAACCCCAAGACAACATAGAATATAAAAAAAAAACATTCTGATCCGATAAATGCTTTGAGAAAAATATATAGTATATAAGTTATGCAGGTGATAGAGACGTAGAAAATGAACTGTTTAGAACATCAAGGGCCAAAAGCTCTCTATTCCTCAAATTTCCTAAAACAAAATTTTTGTCAACTTTCCAGCATCTACTTTTTAAAATAAAAAACTTTTCCACTTCTTGTATCGAAATTTGATACCTTAATTTATACTGAAATTTTACGTAGGCATTCATTGATACAAATGTTATGAAAATGTTGGAAAACGACTTTTGTATAAGATAGAGAAGCCCCGACTTTAACACAGAGACAACAACTGTGAAGACATGGCTGTAGGGACAATGCATAAACACGATCTTTGGGGTTTTTTGGAAAACAGGAGACATCGAATCAACAAAACTAGGGAGCCCTCACAGGAAATGGTTTTGCAGCGGAAGAGATGTTTTATGGCGAAAAGAGTTGGTCCCTGTAATACAGCGCAGAGGAAGCGACCCGACCTCAAGGCTTAAAATTTAATAAAATCAAAGCAGAATTAGAGACCGAGAAGGTGAGTGAGGTAGATGGTGACTGATGTGGGGAGCTGGTGAGTCCACCTGCTACATGCACGACTCACAACAATCCGATTAATAAATAATGATCAGACTAGAATGCTGGCAGTGCCTTCTGAGCGTTTGCCTCTATTTGGTCTCCATACTCCAGGGCTTTTTCAAATGTCTGTGCCAGGTTCTACATCGAGCTGTCAAGGTCACTGACAGGGATTCGATCAATGGACAAGAGGCCAAACCAAACTGTTATCACCAGTACGGTAATCATAAGAATCCACATTCCAAACAAGGGTCAAGCTACGACCAACACAATTTAAATTTGACCATAAGGTTGTAATAACTTTCTGTTTTTAGGTGAGGGGTCCTAGTAGGGCGGCCACAACATGAACACTTTTGAACGGCCGGATACAAACCTAATTACGCTCAAAACTACATTTCTGCTCCAAGAACACAATCTGGCACAGAGTAATCCTCTCTTGGAACGGAACAAAATCGGGGAAAACCAAACTCAAACCAAAACTGGTCAAAACTTATGCAAACTGCAACCACTGTACACACAGGATGACTGGGGGGAGGGAGGGGCGACATAAGAGAGAGTAAAATGAAAAGAACAAAGAAAACTCCAGGTAAACAACAAGACCAGAAGGACAAGGCCTCGTCTCCTCTAGGCAGCGGGTACACTGGCAAGTTCTATGCTAAACTGACTACTCCACCCTCTTTACACACGGGCAGCAACATAGCAACACTGGCAGTCGCCACGGAGACTCTAAGCCAGCATATTCTCCTCGGGAGCCACGGGGATGCTGCACACAGCATCATGCAGGGACTGGAAGTCCATGCCTGCCTTGAGCACCGCAGGGAACTGACCGTCAGCTGACAGGCTCTCACAGCGGCGCTTGGCCACGGGCTCTCCGTTCACCTCACGCCTGGGAAGACAACAAAGATTTGTTTTAGTACCGAGTGACTAACTACATTTGCAACACAATAGGTCAAATGAAAGCCGAAGATTGAAGCATTAAAGAATAGAGAGTACAGTGGAATCCTGTAGTAACGAGAGGGAGGGGACCGGTGCCAAATGTCCGTTATAGCAGGATTCTTGTTATATGGGATCCAGTAATAAATTCAAGGGGAATAGTAAAGTAGGCCTAATCAATGAGTCTGGTTTCTTTTTGTAATCTCCCCTGATGATGATTTGGTTCAACATGACCTTTAAGTCTTACTTGATCAAAAGTCGAATCAGGTTTCTTTCTCTAGCGCTAGCGATGTTGACACAGCTTGATGTTGGTGATCAGAAATAAAGTTCAGTAGGTTAACTTGCCCGCTGTGTTGTCCCCCACCCCACCACATCCTGTGGTGCGTTCCGTCTGCTTGTGCACAATGGGAACATACCACACTCCGCCCACGTCACACGTTCACTCCGTCCATCACAGTACAGCACTATGACCTCTCCATCCCCGCATCAGAGAAGTGAGAGGCATGGTGGGCCTGGATAATCTAGACTAGGCTGGCCTATCACATGATGCGTTCTGCTTGTCTGCGCATGCCAAACCTTCCCTACTCATTCGATTCGGCCTTCATTGTTGGCACACATGGGCTCTCCCATTCTTTGTTTCGCAAGATCACAAACAAGTTTCGCAAGATCACAAACAAGTTTCTCAACTGGCAAGGTTTTACATGAAAAAAAAATGGCCTATGTGCCGGGAACAGCAGCAGCTATATTCCGCTATAACCGACTCGTGTGTTTTTCTGATTGCGATATGGCAATATTTTATTTACAAAGATAAAGAAGGGGAATAAAATACGGGGCTTTAGAATAGTGTCTTTATAACAGACTTCTCGGTATGAGTGGATTCCACTGCAATAAACACACAAAAGGAGTAGAGATAAGGACAATTAATGTTTAAAAAAGTTTTAGTAAGTGTTTTTACGACACTTGAAACACAATAAGGTCATATAAGTGCCGGAGATTAGAGGTGTTTCAAGAGAGTAACAAACATAAAAAAAGAAGGAGGAGAGATAGATGTTTGATAGGAAAGAAGAAGCAAACCACACCAGAGCACCCGCCAACCACCTAAAATAAACGTTTCATCTTAGTAAGAGTTTTATAGCACTTGTAACACAATAAGGTCAAATAAGTGCCGAAGATTAGAGGTGTTACAAAAGAGTAACAAACACAAAAAAGGAGGGGAGATAAAGACGATAGATGTTTGATAGGAAAGAAAGAGCAAACCATACTAGAGTACCTGCCAACCACCCACCCAATAAACGTTTGATAGGAAAGAAGGAGAAAACCGCACCATAGCACCCGCCCACCAACAACTGTTTTGAGTAAAGAGAAACATAAGGGCACAATAAATACCGCCATTCCATACAAGGGAAAAAAAGAAGCCAAAGAAGGGAAGAAAAGAAATAAGACCAACAAGTAGGGCCCTTCAATCACCTGCAGACACTAATTTCACCACAACCTCACAGTGACTGCGGCCAGACCTAAAGCAAGATCTGTCAAACAAAAAAGTTTGCAATCTTCTCAAAAATCTTTATATGAACACACCAATAAGGCCTACAAAAAAAGAAAAAGTTTCAAAAAGACACAATACTGTTACGAGTGTAAGCATTGCAAGTTGCCATTTTGTTCTCATCAGTTCAGTTTTAGTAATGTTTTACAGCGCTCACAACTGCATAAAGTAATATGAGCACCAAGGGGTGGATGTCAACAGAGAAGTCCAAATGGGGAATCAGGCTTACTCTGCTCACCTCTCTAGCCTCAACAGCACTAAAGTCTGCTTTGACTATCAAGGCACCCAGCAAACAGCAGTTCACAAGAGAGTGACAAACATGAAAATACAAAACAAGTAGAGGAAAATTTAGATAGTAAGGGTGAGGAAAGAAAAGCAGCAGTCTAAAATATTGACAGGTCATAACGGTCCCTTCTACAGTAGGGGAGATTCTGTCTCATTCCCGGGTAGCTACCTGACTACCAAACCAGACCCCTAGTGAAGACTACTGTTCTGATACTGATACTAGTAAAGTGTCGATTCCAAACCAAAAGAGCAAGAGCTAAGCAACAACCAAAGAACAAGCAAGAGAGACAGAAAGAAAAGAAGTAGGCCCTATCAGTGGCGTCCTCCAACTCCAACTACCTGCCAGCAAAGGAGAGAAACTACTAACCAGACAGAGGAGCGGCAGAAGTAGAAGCAGGCCGGCCTAGGCATTCCGTTGAATGTGGAGCCAGCACACATGGTGTAGGCTCCCATGTCTCGGAAGTACATCCACTGTCCAACCTCCATCTCCGGCAGATGGCAGTCTTCAAGGATGCAGTCCAGACCGTCACAGGTTGGGCCCCACACAGAGGAGGAGAACTGGGGTGCGTCAGGGTCCTGGGTGAAGACAGAACATACGTAATTTGAGTTTTTGAGTATGAATCAAGAAGAGAGGCAGGGCCACACTGAACACGTTACATATATGTTCATGTTCCAGAGTTTTTTTGCTGTCTTACATTGCTGTACAAGATGCCAAGATTAAGCCTGAGGAGTGTGAGGAGTGTGAAAGAGCAATTGGAATGCTCCAAGCTGGTCTATAGGCACTATTGGAGTTAATTGGACAACCACAATGGTCAAAACAAATATTGACTCCATCAATGGGCAGAAAATTGAAGATGCCAAGCCTGCATCATTGCAAGGGGTGGTCATACTAGTTACTGATATGAAGTTTTGAAATCAAGGGGGAACCAGTAAATACTGTATCACCATAGGAGCCATGACCAGGAGACAAAAGGAAACACACTTCTTGAAATATGTTTGTGTCATTCTTTTCTCTTATATGTCGTATACAAAGCACAATATATGCAGTTTTCTGAGTGGAAAGTTTCTAATACTGATGCGTATCAGGGCTGCCTACTTAGAATTTCCTATTTCAGGTAAATTCAGGGTTAATTTTAGGTATCTAGGCTCAAAACAGGGCAGTATTCTAAGGTATCGAATAAAAAAATCTGTTTTATTTCTCCTTCAGTGAATAAAACAACAGGAGATCATGAAATTTTTTGTGATTTTAGTAAGTTACTGTGACAACTTTTCCTAGGAACAAACCAGTTTCACTAAAAAAATATAAACCACTGTACTATAGTTTTTAAAATGCACAGAAAATTGAGGTAGCCAACCTGGTAGCCTACTGGTACTAATACTGAGAGTAATTTGCCATTTACCACCAAAAAAAACCCAACCAAAAACCAAAAAACCCCTTTCATTCAGATATGTTTCACATGATCGTCGGTCGTGGCAAGCTGGAATATAATACACGGGATGTGTGTGTGTGTGTGTGAACTTATAATGTATAAGCACGGGCAGGGGGACACTTATTCGATACCTTAAGAGTACATAGACGAAAAAGAAGGTAAAAAAAAAAAATCGTGTACTCTAATTTTCCTAGATTTACGCATTCAATTGCCTAATGTTACAACTTCAGAGCATCACTTCTACTTATCTTTTATTTCAGCATCAGTTTCTTTCACCACAGCCTTATCCAGCTGAGGTAGAATCCTACTGACAAATTCTCTAGATCTAGACAAATTTGAAAAAGTTTCTGATACTGACTTTCTTTTATGCACTTGCCATTCACATTCCTTAATCAGATTAGCGCAGATTTTCCAGCCACAGCAAAATCCCAAAAATAGAATGATTTAGGCAGCCCTGGTGTATACACAGAGCAAAGAACACACAAAAACAGCACAGAACAGTGAGACACAAAGGAGTACAGGTCGATCGCTCACTTCCAGGACAGAAGCCTCCACCTGGGCATGGTCGTACATGAGCGAGTTGAAGGAGCCGTAGACGCCATCGTTGACGTAGTACATGTGCGAGGGCTCATCGTTACGCGTCACATTCTGCTGGTGGTGACCATCCACGGATGCTCCTGGATACAACAAATAAACTTTCTGCTCAAACACCTTCAGTCAAGGCACAGCTTAACAGATCAGCATCTACATTTTTTTAACAGAGTTTGTTATCCACAAACACTATTACGATTAAAAATATACCAGACAATAGCAAAAGTGCAGCAGATACCTTTAAAAAAATGTAGGATTGCCTAAGCTAATGGAAAGCTGATCATTTCGATAATTTTGGCAAGCTGTGGTATGGTCTTAAGGCCACACATGGGTTTTTGGGGTTCAAACAATGTTTTTTTTGGTTTTGAGAAACTTCCCTTGAAAAGTATATGCTAAATCGAATGGAAGTACTCTCTCTTTCAAAGAGATAGCTCCATAAAGTTTGTAACATTGTGAGCCAATACAATGCTTTAGAGTGATTTTGAGACATTTTTGCTCCTTTCCTCAAAATGTTCATTTTTTGGCAATATTAATATTTGCAATTTCAAGAAAAGCTAGCGTCATTTTTTAAAGATTTGTGTGCAGATTACAAATATGTAATTAGTTCATAGGTAACATGGATGGATTTTGAGCTTTTAGCTTTTGAAAATGGTCCTCCAGATAGCCGGTTTCACTTAAATTTGCTATTTCCATCATTATGCAACTGAATATATGGTTCCCAAAACTGAATATTTTTAATCCCCGAATGGAATACTTTGAGAAAATGAGAAAAATTGTAGATTTTGGCACTAAGAAGTAGAGTGAGGCCTTAAGAGGGCAAGATTGTTATCAATACTGTGTCAACAACGGAACTGTCAGCCTTTTTTCTGTTTTGATCGAAATCGATACTATCATGGGCATACCAGAGGTCAGTTCTTTTCATATGCTGATTGTGAACGTCAAATCTTTCATAAATTTACCCATGTGAAATGAAAAAATGAATTAACCACCTTAGTTTTGTCATGGTCAGAATGATCTTAAAAACAAATCAAAATAAGAGATGAAACTCATGTAGAACTCCATAGTGTACTGCTGGCAGGATCAGGTGCAACAACATAAGCCAAGCAGTCCTTATAAAATAAATCTTTACATTTCTCTACCTGAACTAGACAAGCGTTTGAGTAAAGAGAAGCACATCGACACAATAATGGTCATTTTGTGCTTTTAAAGGTACCCTATAATTCTGTGACTCACCGCCATTGTCCGAGATGTCTCTGGCCACAGTGCGCTTGGCAATGATGTTGACTGCCAGGGTAAATGCTGAGGCCACGAAGTAGCGGCCTGGCTCAGCGATGATGCGGACACCGCTCCCCTTCGGGAAGTACATATCCAGTGCCTGGTTCAGCACACTGGCAATCTAAGAACACACAAATGAACATGATGTTGTTTTTAAAAAAAGAGAAAAAGAAAATGTGAGGTGGCATGGTGAAATCAGGCGTTCGTCAAATTATGAAATCAAAGAAACTGGCATTTTCCCACTTGTTTGGCAATTACTATTTTTTGGCTCAACACTTTTTATGGTCAAAACGTATTTATGCGGCCTCTAAGGACCCCCAAGCTTTGGATGAAACTCCGACGGCCGTTTTCTCGCCAAATTTACATATGAAACCAGGCCACCCCTACCTCCTTCGATCGCAAATACCTTGACATCTATTCAAGTTAAATGAGTATCTTTTTTTTCCCATTGCAAGCAAAACAAATGAACACGGCCTATAACTCCACATGCCCAAAAATTGACGAGCACCTGATTCCACCTCCAACAACCCACTCACAAAAGCTGGCAACAAGAAAACAACATCAAACAAACAATACCATAATTCAATCTTAACCCACAAACATATGGCAAACAAGGGACAAAGAAACAAAGGTGGCTGAGAACTGCCAAAACACAGACGAGTCTGTTCTCTACCTTTGTGTTTGCCTCCTATAAAATCTCAGGAGTAGTCAGCTTCCGGTTCTTTTTTTTTATATAGTAGAGGGTTTTTCGATGCTCGCAACTGCATACGGTCATATGAGCGCCAAGGGGTGAGTGTAAACAGAGAAATCTTTTCAGGGAATCAGACTTACTCTGCTCACCTCTTTTGCTTCAACAGCACAAGGCCTGCTTCGACTATCATGGCACCCCGGTAATAGCGAGTCACAAGAGTGTGACAAACATACGAAAAAGAAGTAGAGGAAATGACAATAGTAAAGATTAGGAAAGAAAAAACAGCAGTTCCATTTTGTAGATCAGGCACAGTTATCAGTGTGACATGAAGAATCAGCCCATTTACAATTCTACTGTGCTTGAACGTGAAATGTCCCCCCTTTGGGAATGGCCTAAAGACACTACAGTCAGTGGCACTGCCCAGGGGGGTGCTACTGGTTCTTCAACCTGCTGTACAACTGACTGTGACACATGTAACAGTTTTTCTTAACCCTTGCTTTCAGACGACCAATTTTTAAAAAAATCTATATTATTAATACTGATCAGAGTATTTTCAGTTTTGGTAGGAATTAATTTTGAATTTTGCCTGAGTGGTGGCTGAGATCTACTCTTAATTATTTTACAACTACCAAGGGAATCTTGAATGTGCGCAACTTGCACATGTCATGGGATTTCAGAGTTTTTCCACTCTAATCCAAGAAGGCTCGGTGTTCTATCTTACCCATCTTAAGATCTCGGGTGTTGCAGAGATACGCTACCTCAAATCATGAATGGATGAATGGAAAAAGAAAATGTTTCCTGTTAGGTAAATAAACCTCTGAACAAGTACAGTACAAAACAAGTTTTACCTCCTCGAAAGTAATTGGTGCCGATTTTTGTCCCGGGAAGCCTCCACCGATGTCCAGAAGGGTCATCTCAAAGCCATACGCCTGTGCCATATTCCAGGCCTCGTAAGCTTGCTTCACAGCACAGGAAAACGCTGCCGCCTCCTCTACGCCACTGCCCACATGGAAACTGTTGAGATGAAGAAACACATTAAATGTCATCTCTAAATAAATCAATTCCGAAAAACAGCTACCACACTCCTAGCTTCTCCAGTAAGCACGTTTTAGTGTTTCCAAAAGAGAAAAAAAAAAATGTGAGTGACATAACCTGAGACATCAAAGGGAAGGAGAATCCTATTGCAAACTAAGTACTGGATTCATGAAGAACACACATATGAAGCTGAAATCGACCGGTCATACTTCAATAACAGTCATATATTTCAGTGTGTGACCAACTGATGTCGAGCCCATCATACTGACGTCAAATTCCAGGTTTCCATGAAAGAACATACTTATGTATTGCATCTTTGGGGTAAGTGAAATAGTTACTCTTCCATCTTTGAGCCCACCCAGTACAAAAGAGACAAAAGAAATTGAGCATTTTTCTTGCCATAGCCACTTCTCACTGTGGGGAGACTGAATTACAAATTTCACTGCTGGGCCCACTGATCTAAACACAGGGTTCCTGCCATGAACTTCCCACCAAATTCAAGGAGATTTCAAGGAGAAATTTTTAAAATTCAAGGAGATTTGGTCAAGAAATTCAAGACGAAAGCCTATTTCCGATAGGCCTTTAATTATCCGAAAGAAATCATAGTTTCGATTTTCCTACAAAAACTCTGTTCCAGGGTGACTGCCACCCCGGCTTCCTAATTTTCCGGGGGGGGCGGGCGCGCCTCATCCATTTTCCAGGGGCATGTTACATAACAATGACAGTGTATGCTCCATTTATATATTATACACACAAATGTGCGCATGCAGGTTCATCATATCTAGTCAAAAACATGTCAGTGTGGAACTGGGGTATTGCGTGACTTAGGCATTTCAGTCTGTTCTTTACTTATTTATATTTTTCCCCTCATCATACTCGCACTATATATATATATATATAAATGAATCTTGTTTTGAGCCTGAGAAAAGGCCTAGAGCCAGAATATTGACTGTCAAGAACCAGTTTGGGTGTCAAGGTATACACAATAAACATGAAAGACAACTCGAAGTAGAGTAATAACTTGAATGGCTCAATCACCAACAAAATGAAACGGGAACCCTTTAGTTTAAAATAAAACACGGCTTAAAAGGTTTGAGTATGAGTATGACGGATCCCAATTCCACACAAACCCTGCACCAACGCACGCTTTGCAGAGAGCTCGAGATATTGGAGTAGTCAAAATTCAGAAAAGTAAAATCTGCTTCCAAGTTCAGTTATTGTCATTCGGTGTGTGCTTTCAACCCCATCCCTCGAGTACGTCTTAAAAAAAAAAATCAATAACCCCCCCCCATTCACGAGTACTATACTTCGTAGCGCTCAAACTTTGAATGAACTTTGGTGACCTCACGCCGATACTCACGATGTGATGCGAACGAAAAAGTTCATTGACCGGTCACGATGGCGGGCCCGACAAGACGCTTGTATAACTTTCTTTTTCTTTCGGTCTTTTTTTTCCCCACAAGTGACAGCACAGGACAAATGATTTGTTAACCATAGGCAACTGAATTAAAATGTAGATCTATTTGAAAAAAAACAAAAAAACAACAACAACAAAAAAACAAAGGCACTAAGTAGACTAACAAGCATTTGAGTCAATTTGACACAGTTTGGACTTGGTGACTAAAAATCCAGTGTTTGTTGCAAGCTGGTGTCTTATAAAAAGATTTCTTTCAACTTAAAACTTGTACATCGATGTTGAGCACGCGCAGTATTGGATCAAGGAGGCAACACCTTTGCCGCTGTACTGAGCACTCCTGTACAACTGCGGTCCCGTTTGCACTAGTAGTCCCTCTGTAGAGTGTAGATCTAACCTGAATTAAAATTATAGCCTAGGCTATCTAATCTAGATCTAGAATCTAGATATCTAAATATGTGTAAATCTAGATTATATCTAGAGATAGACCACAATATTATAATATAGCAGTCATGTAAACAAACGGGACCGCAATTGTACAAGAGTGCCGCGATTTCTTTCTCTCACCAAACGCAAAGTGCAGCAAGCGGTTTGTTCAATTTTCTCATGAACTTTTCAAATCGCACCGGCAGCTTCTTTCTCATTCCAGCTCCTTTTATTGTTGCATTCTGCATCAATTTCTCTCCAATTTCCGCCGTTTTCAATGACAACTCGGCGCGCCAACGTCCCGATGCCCGATCGACACTTTGTTGCTCCACAATAAACAAAGTGAAACTAACGCTAGGCCTGGAAGAACGGAAGTAGAAAGCTACGGGCGGACATGCGCAAGCTGCATTTTCGTCCCTCTCCCGGTTCTGTGTTTTCTGCGTGTAAACAAGTATCGCAATTTGCGGCCGAGAGCGGTCCAGCGGAGGAAGGAGGAAAGTAGCGGGAAAAGCTAGATGAAGCGGAGTTTCCGCTATTTAGCGGGAAAGTGGCAGCTATGTTCAACTTCCCTGGGCATTCCCGGGTCTTGGCGATTTTTTTTTCAAATTTCCGGGTAATTCCCGGGGAGCCGTCAGTCACCCTCTGTCCGATCTGGCAAAATTCAAGGAGTTTTTAAGGAGGTTCCTCAAATTCAAGTAGTTTTCAAGGAGATTGTTCCTTGAAAGCAAATTCAAGGAGTTTTCAAGGACTCCCTGAATTCAAGGAGGCCGCGGGAACCCTGTAAACAGATTAAATCAGGAGAAACTACTGGCATTTACTTCAGAGAGAGACACACTGACCTGATGCCCATCACATTGAGGTCCAGCTCCTGGGCCTGGGCCAGTAACTTGCCGACGTTGTCCGGGTGGCAGCCAAACTTGTTACCCAGCTCGCACTGCACCTTGAAGTGAGACGTGGGCAGCAAACGCAGCACCAGTCTGAGAAAGGAAACATTAGATGGCTCAATATGGACGGACAGACACAAAAGTAACAACAATAGCCAAATGGGAAACAACATAAATAGACCTGCATGTGAGCCTCAACCAGATTGTCTGAAAATTTTGCGCAACCCCCCCTCCCCCCAAAAGAGCTTCTGTGGGTGTCATAAGGAAGGACTTTTCCGAGTAACGAGCGACCACCCCAACAAACACAAATAAGAAGAGACCTAACCCTAACCCTAGACCTACCCCAAAAAAGAACCTGCAACGGGCCTCATGTAAAAAGGCCAGCACAAGTCCAAAATGGGGGGGGGGGAAAAACCCAAACCCACTCCAAAACAAAGAGCATGCATAATATGGCCTACATCTACATTGCTATAATAGGGTTTGATACAATAACACAATAGAACTGGAATATGAATCCTCCATATATAGATCTAGTAATCTAAATAAATCTAGATCGAGATCTTGCAGAACAAGTGAATAGGAATTGGCCTTGAACTAGAAATCCGCATCCGATTCCGAACAGAGGGACTCAGCTGAGTATAGATTCTATAAATAATTCACACACCTGATGAAATGCTTTTTACCAACATTAACCCTTAGAGTGCTGATCGTGACTGGTGGCGACGGCCCGAACTTCCGCAAAGTGCTGATCGCGACCATAGACACTGGCATATAGTATAACGTGATGTACGAAAAGAACGAAGTATTAATTTTTATACTGCTGGCTGGTAGGCTACGCAGAATTGATTTCAGCCGCTATTTTTCTTGTCACCGGGTTCGATCGAGGCGCGAGGAGTTTTTTGTTTCACTTTTAAGTCGAGTGATAGTGAAGTCGGAAAATTCGCGATTTCGACAAACACGAAAATAGTTGCATTCGATTCAGATGAAGATGTTCCGCGTATTTTCCTTGAATCAGAAGATGATTTCGAGGGTTTTGATGCTAGAGCTAACACTTTGTGGAATATAACGTAGGCCTATGAAGCATCTAGACTCGGGTCTAGATCTAGAGATCTAATGAACCGGCAGTTTTTCAGTCATTTCCATCACCACTACTACAACAATAACTTTACAAAATACTTTTTGCTGAACATATTCAGAAAGAACTTTCAATATTCTAAAACTTTTATTCTTACCTTCATAAGAAATTTTGACAAATAAAAAAGTTATTAGCAAAAGAAAAGCGTATGTGCAAATCTGGCGTTTTTCCAAAATAAATTCAGCACAGAGGGAAAATATAAGGGGAAAGAAGTCATCGCTCTAAGGGTTAATATTACAGCACAACCTATGATAGGGTTTGACACAATAGAATTGGAATATGAATCCTCCATTGAGGTCTGTAATGATCTATATAAATCTAGATCTAGATTCTATTAGAACAAGTGAGTCAGACTTGAATGAATCCACACGATCTGAACAATTGAATTTGTCAACAAACGAAATTCAAAATGGCCGCCCGAGCACGAAACTGAAAGTAGATAATTTAGGTCGTCGTCCTTTTTCGTATTCGCATTTCTACTCGGGTTCCGACAATTGTCGGAAACGCGTCGGCACGAAAACCGAATGGAGAAAAAGGGGGCGCTGGCAGTCGGCCAGGCCTCGCATTTCGCACATTGACTGATACAGGTGGGCCTAGCAATAGCATCGGCTGGCTCGCGGGTCGGATTTCAGACGATGGCCGGCAAACATGCAGGTCTACATAAAGTCCGAAGCTTGGTTTTGGTGGTTGAGTAAAAAGAAGCCCATTAATACAATACTTGTCAGGTGGTAAAACAAAGGAAGACAGACACGACAAAAAAGAAGGAAAGAAAAGAAGTAAGACCAACTCCTGGTGCCCTCCAATCAGCAGCTGAAAACCCAACAGACAGCTGGAGGAGCACAGACAGACAGAAAGGCACAAACGTTATAGTAGTAGCCAAACAGGAAACATCAGAGACAGCATGAGGCAGATATTACCCCATACATATATAAAACAAGTTGTAGAAGCAGAATCTTAATATGAAACGTTAACCCAACCACTTCCATCTACGTGAAATGAAGGAAGGCAGGATCATCATTAATCTGATACCTGAGGTGTAGCACTAATTAGACTAGTCACTCCCAGACTATCATAACCATTTTCTCTCCGTCATTTCAGTTCATGCACAACTTCTTGCCACTCGAGATTAGATCCATAAAGACGGGAAATGAGAGCATGCACCTATTAGGCAGCAACGTTGAATGTACCCTGGGCCACTGAGACTCGATATAATACGAGCTTCCAGCAGAGGGAGCATGTTACTATAAATAACACTTTAAGTATCGGATCTTACCAAACAGTCAGCTCTTGAACACCATGGACCAACTCCTTGCAACAGAGCCCGGACTGCTGAGAGGAAAAGGGCTGAACCTGTACCTCGGGAACACAAACTCTGGAGTCAGTCAGCCCTACAGCCATTACTCACCTGGCACTCGGATAGAGAGCTTTGATCTTGATAAGCTCTGCCTCATTGTCGAAGGTCATGAGGTCAACCGACTGCTTGTGGGCATACTTGAGAAAGGACTTCTGCTTGCAGGGGTTGGCGTAGATAATACGGGATGGAGACACACCCATCTTGACCACCTGGGATATCTCCGCCTGCAGGGGAGGACAGAAATGAGTGTTCATTTGAATAAAGAGAAGCACACCCACACAACAATGATCATCTATGTTAATGTTTTAGTGCCTGTAAAATGGCAACTTGCGCTGTATGTTTCCCTTGAACCTGAGATTGTACCAGAATGCTACTTCAATATAAAGATAATTGGAGAAAACACTTCCAAACTAAGGCTCCAGTCTCTTATCCCTAACATCACACAGATTCTTCCATATTGCGTACAACCTAAGAAAAGGATAGCTAACAAAAATAAAAAGTTGTGACTCTTTTTTAATTAAAAATAAATGCGGCCTGCAAAGACAAAATAGATTTTTTAAAAAGTTTTCTTTAAAAAAGCATATGTTTATGAAGAAACGTCATTAAAAAAGAATGCAGATTTCTGATTTCAAGCTCTTCGCTTCACACATTGGGTTAACATGCTTTGGAAAGAAAAAACAACAACTTTTTTTTGTACTTTCAAGCCTGTACCTGTTCGAAAACTTATTCGAACCATTCTATATGAGTTGATTGGCAATGCAATTTCAAAACACGGTGGCTGCCTGACCAATAAAAAGTAACAACATCTTCCAATCCCAGCAGAGCAGTGATTGTAAAATAATTCATCATTCCACAATTTTGTTTCTTCCAAAAAATGATAATACTGACTCCTTGCAATTGCAGTACATCATGTAGACAAAAAAAGAGAAAATCTTCAAAAGGATTTGAAAGACGCTTCGACTGGCATATAAGATCTTTGCGACTCATGAGCCGATCCAAACACTTCCACATTGGGCAAATAGGGGGAAGTCAGAAAAAACATGTAACATATGTGGGTCAGCTTATCTCTAGATTTCTGTTTTGTTTGTTTTCAAGACGTATTGGGTACAACTGTAGTAGATCAGAACAATGAGCTTGAATGAAAAAGGTGAAACTGCCACTATTCGGGGGTAAGTTTAGATCTAAATAGAACTAACCAGAAGTCTGCACCTCAAGTGCTTTCTGTCATCACGCATGTTAGTATTCCAGATAACAGACAGACATAGATAAGAATAGCTTGGATGTTCTGACTAACTCAGGAGTGGAGGAAAGGAAGAAGCAGGGGCCAAGAGCACCTCTGGGATTTTGTGAAAATACTTGTAAAGTTATGAAGTTACACTGGCAAAAAAAAAACCAAAAAAAAGAATGAATAGAAACAACTAATATGCAGTTAAAAGAAAACAAATGTGTCACAATGTGGAGGAATCAGGCTCTCGTTAATGTTGGGGTATGTAGAATTATTGGCATCATCTTAAAGCTTTTTTCATTTGTCTTGCTTTGGATGAAAAAAACAACAACCATATATCTAGAATACAAGTCGAGATATTAGCGAAAGAAAGAGGTGTAAAATAAGTGAGAAAATGGCTGCCAAAAAGTAATTTATTTCCTTAACTTGAGAGTCCGTAGAAACAGAAAATTTACACCTTTTTACCTTAAATCATTGATCTTAAGTAAAATCCACAAAGAAATGTTTTTTAATTTAAAACCCCTCCCCCATAAAAATACAGAAATCTGCTGAAAAATGCCAGTTTCTTCACTTTGACTATTTTGACAAGGGTCCAATTTAACCACAATGCCTCACAAATGCAAAGAATTACCGTTTTTCAAGTGAAAGTAACAAAAATAACTGGGAGAAAAAACCAAAACAAATGGCATTCCAGGAAGCCTGGCCAAGCCTCACCACTTACCTTACTAGCACAGTCAAAGCCCATGCCAAGCTCGGCCAACAGCTTCACAACAGTCTCATCTTGATTGCACTTCACGGCTGGCAGACAGAACAGAACAAAACACATCCCTTTTAATACAGAAGACAAAATCAATTAAAAATTTTTTTAAAAATATTTTACACGAAAGACATAAAATCATGACCTGGCTATATAACCTCAACTTTCCACATTTTGCTTATTGTTGTTCCTTTTTACTCCCTATCATAGACATTAAGTCACAAACATGAAAATAGTTTGGTTTATAAATTTATAAATCCACAATATATTATGTGAATCGGGAACACAATTCGAAAGGGTTCAACAAGTCTTATA
Source organism: Aplysia californica (assembly GCF_000002075.1). Lineage (NCBI taxonomy): Eukaryota > Metazoa > Mollusca > Gastropoda > Aplysiida > Aplysiidae > Aplysia > Aplysia californica. The sequence continues at coordinate 221,086 of NW_004797368.1, forward strand.
GAGAATGCTCCTGTATTTGGTGGCTTTTGCCATTATAGAAATGTAGCCAACTGTATCATCATAAAGTGTGAGCTTAAGGCCCGATACACTACAATGTTACTTAGAAGGCGGGTTCCAAATTTATCATCCACCCTCAAGTGAAAGAAGAGCCCAGAAAACGTCCTAAACAACCGAAGTTCTAATACACATCGTTGGGGTTGTAAACAAGGGTCACAACTGCTGTAGCACCACAGAATACCATCCAAACATTTTTGGTGTCCTTGTATCACAAAGTGTGTGTGCAGAACAATTCTGATAGGATGATGATGATGATGTCGCAGGAGAAGATGACTTTGACTTAAGATCACGTTGGATGTGCGAGCAAAAGGCTAATTCTGATATTTAGTGACAGTAGGATCACCAAAAATTTGTCCCCCCCCCCAAAAAAAGGGGGAAAGTCCCTAAACAAAATGAAAAACAAGTGGCTAGTTCAATGTGATTGTAATTTTTATCAATCCCTTTGGCAATACTACAAGAATATGAGGGGATGTACAGGGAGGGCTTTACCACATGTAACTTCTGACATAAGCCTGACAAGTGACATCAAAACAGACACACATGAGCAACAAGGCAAAATGAAAATGCTCCTCACCATAGAAAGGCTCCACCCGAGGCAGCAGCTCCTTCCACTTGACAAACTTGCCCACAACGTCGCCCAGATCAGCGATGAAGAACGCTTCATCACAACCCTGCAAAGAGAGGGGGAGATTATTTGGGTTTGGGTAAAGGGAAGCACATCAAGACAAAAGACAATGCCAACCATTTAATGCAGGGAAAAAGCAAGACAGGTAAATATGATCAAAAGATGGAAAAAAAAACAGAAGTAAAACCCACCTATGGCAATGCCCTCCAACATACCACTGCAAACATGACTCAAGGGACCTCCTGAACTAGCCCACAACCACATATGTTCACACTGCACACACAGCAGTCAAAGGGAACAAAGGAGGAATGCCAACAAGGGGATAACAGGGAAACGCACGGCGCTTCAATCCAGACTGATGGCAATACAATGACCTGTAAAGACAATTTTGCCACCGACTACATCTCAACCACTCAGTGTAAGATTGTCATACATCAATCACTCTTTTCAAAATGGCGTAAAGTAGTCTTACACTGAGCAATTTATCTGCTGAACCATAGCAGTCCTACACCCTACACATCAAAAGTAGGAACTTTAGGATCAAATCCCTCTTAATTTATCCAGCAGCCGAGGAACCCCCCCCCCCCCCGTTTTGAACAATACGAAATATTGTGTTAAGAACTCA
>NW_004797368.1:222492-229321 GCF_000002075.1 Aplysia californica
CCCCCCCTCCCGTTTGAACAATACGAAATATTGTGTTAAGAACTCACTCCTTATCTATACATTTCATTTCTCTATCACCACAATCTAAATGAGTCTCAAACAATACAATCTAATCATACACTAAACACCAATTGCCTGTGAACATCTTTAACTTTCACCAAGACATAATATAAAATGAATATCCTATGCCAGAATCTCATGTCAGACTTCTCAAGTACACCAATGGTTCTTCTCACCAGCTACACTGAATCTTACTTTCAATCACCAAACTTTGTTTATGGAAAGTAGCTCTCAAAAAGCAAACAATAATGAACAGAATCCAAAACAGACTAAAAGTGTTGCTGCACAGGAAAGAGAACATTTTCTGTCTTTTCAGTCATTAACACCCCCAAACAACAGGTCAAAGAAAGACCCTTTTAGTTCATTCAGGCATTATTGGTACATACACTGCAATTCCCAAAAGAGAGAATGGATACAACACACGAGATCAGCAAGACAGAGTTCAAATCCAATGTTTCACCGTTAGTGCAGCACAGGTTCAAATGTGAAATCTTTATAACTATGAAACCCAGAAAAAAACACTACACCCTCTCTGCAGGCCATTGTTCTTGTTCTGTCCCTACTCACTTGGGCATCCAGTTCCTCAATCTTTTCCTTCACCAGAGCGGCCACGTTCGGCGCGTCGGCCAGGGTCTCGACACAACTCTCGTTCTGGGGACTGGTCTTCATGATCAAACACTCAGAAGGTCTTGCACAAACAAACTTTAACACAAATCAGGGTTGTACAAACAGTCTGAAACACAAGAGAAAGAAATGGGTTTTTAGTGGAAGTTTTCATTATTCCTTGTGGTTTCCCACAACTTTACAAATAAAATTTCTGAACCTGTCTGCTCTTTCAAGAAATTATAATTTCAGTTGTCAGTGGAACATGTGTATGCAGTATCATTACCACTATAAGAAAACAGCCAGGCCTCAACAAGTCTCCCCTCTCTTGCCTAAACCAGTCTCATAAGCCCAACCTCTAAAACCACTAGGTAAAAGAAATCCCAGTGAACTAAAGATGGATGTGCATTTTCTAAAGCAGGACTGACCATAATAAGAAAAAAGTAGTAGTCTATTCAGAATATATTAAATTGTCATGTCTGATATCCAAAACAAAAGCCACAAGAGAGGCAGGTCAACAGAAAGCACTAACCAAAAAACAAAAACAATTGTTGCATGAAGGCATAGGTAGCTGTAAGCTGCAAATGTTTCAGGTTGTATTCACAGGACACACTCTAGATATGTCCATTTCTTCCGCCCGATATATACTGACCCTGTATGATGATGTGTCACAATTTTCAAATGTTTTTAGGTTCTAATCTCAAGACTGCTTTGACTTTCAACTTTCATAGCTATAGACACATGGGTCTGAAGACTGGCTCAGACTAACTCTTAGAAAAAGAGGCTAATCTAAGTCAGCCAAGGGTGAGCTCATATAACATGACAATAAGGTCCACAACAATGTCTTACCTGGCCAAGAAACGTCTGCCCTTAGCAAATACTAGCTGGGATCCCACGGTGGCTCTGCGTTGAAGTTGAACTTACGCTTGACGCGGCACACGGCCTCCGGACACTCGATGTGGAACACAAGGGAACTACTGCCCTGTAACACAATACAAAGAACAAAAGAGATGAGAAATTCGTTCCTTGAAGTTTAGACTTTGTCAGAAACATTAATTGCATTTCACAAGAAACCAAAAGCAACACTGGGAGTAGCAGAAGGAGCATAGACAATAGTCCACAAGAGCACACATCATCCAACCAACTTCATTAAAAAATAGTTTGTTTCAATTTTCAACACCCCTTTTTAATTCTATATTAATTATAGGTTCAATGAAGGCAGGACCCCAACTTTAATTTCCATCACAAGCATAGTCAAGCAAATGGTCAAGCGCTGTAAAACAATCATCAAATTTTTAAAAAATAAATTTAAAAAATAGAGAAAACAAGCTGTATACAGTGCTTACACTAGCTGAAACTGAAAAGTAAAGAAAATTCTGCCGGGGGTCCAGGGACAGCGCCCCGGTGAGGATTCAGGGGGCGAAGCCCCCGAAGAAATTTAAATTTAGTACTTTTAGAGGGTTGAAAATGGCATTTGGGAGCCTGTTTGAAGAGATTGTCAACAACTCATACTACCTATTTTTTTCACCAAGATTTTGTCTTGTTTGATTTCTTCACCAAAATATCTTTCCATTGCTGGCAATGGTTAAAAGCAGGTTCCCCTTCCATTGCTACTATAATTCAATTAATTTGTCATCGCACCATTGATAGAAGGCAAACCTGGGAGTAATACTGTTATGAATAGATATGTACCTTTACAATACAGTTACCCAGCGTAAACCCTAATTTTCCTCAAATTTCATGTCTGAATGTCGTATGTCACAACCTCTGAACACCACTTCGAACTATTCTTGACTTTAGTAGTTTTGGCACACATTTCTTTCATCGCGGCCCTTATCGTGTTCCCGTGCCGTAGAATCTTCGCATTGATAATTTCTCTAGATCTAGACAATAAATTTGCAAAGGAGTTTCTTTCTGACAGTAATTTTCTTGTCTTAATTAAGATCACAAGTCAATATACTTGATCGCCCCCTCACCTCAGATGAGAGGCCTTCAATATGAATTCGGAGTGTTTATTCGTACCATTGTGTGAAAAACTATCTGGTTATCCGCACAATATTGTTGTACGAATAACTGCCACTAGTTATCCGTACAATACCAAGCTCCCACAACCTTGGCCTTGGCCGGGGCCTATTTGCACGAAACAACAAGTTTTGACGAAAACGGAAACGCGATATTTTGCGCGGGATTGCTCACGCTCAATGGCCATGGGTACTGGGCACACTGGACCGGTGGGTGCCAAACTGACTCGATCAAGCTGAGCAGTGTCTGACTGAAGTTTTGATGAGATTTCAGACAGGATGTCTTCGTTACGGTGATACATGTACAATTTACTGTTGCGTGTAACTGGGGCTTGAAATATATATATCAGGGTTCCTGCCATGAACTTCCCATCAAATTCAAGGATGTTTCAAGGAGAAATTTTTAAAATTCAAGGTTTGGTAAAGAAATTCACGAAAAAAGCCAATATTTCGATAGGCCTACATTTGTCGGAAAGGAATTGTATCATAGTTCCGATTTCCAACAAAAACTGTTCTCAGGGTGACTGCCAACCCGGCTTTTCAATTTTCCAGATGGGCTCATCCATTCCCCAGGGGCATGTTACATAACAATGATAGTGCATGCTCCATTTATATTTCATATTATATACACACACACACACACATGTAGGTACATTATATCCAGTCAACAACATGTCAGTGTAGGCACTGGGATGTGGTGTGACTTAGGTATTTCAGTCCGTTCTTATACCTATTTTTATATTTTCCTCTCATGATATTCGCCTATATAAACTATATAAAAATGAATCTTGCTTTGAGCCTGAGAAAAGGTAAAGAACCAGAATATCGACCGTCCAGAACCAGTTTGGGAACCAAGTTTTATAATAAACGTGAAAGACATAAATTATAGCTCAAACTCAAAGTAGTGTAATAACATGAATGGCTCAAGTAGACCTGTTCAGTGTGAGAGGTGTAAGAACTAATTGTGGGAGGGCAAGATGCAGTGACACTGAAAATCTGCGAATCTTGAACAGAAAGCTAAAATATAGAATATAGTTCAATACATATAATTTACTACCACATGCCCAATGAAACGGGAACCCAATACCTTTAGTTAAAGAAACTACAGCTTACAAGGTTTGAGTGAGACAGATCCTGATTCTACACAAGGCCTGCACCAACGCACGCTTTGCAGAGAGATCAAGATCTAGATTTAGATCTAATAACTAATAGCAATTAAAATTTAGTAAAGTAAAATCTGCTTCCAAGTTCAGTTTTTGTCATCCGGTGTTGACTTCAACCCCATCCCCGCGTGCGTCTTAAAAAAAAAAATCAATAATACCCACATTCCCAAGTCCTATACTTCGCAGCGCTCAGACTTTGCATGAACTTTGGTGACCTCAACCATCGTGATACTCACGATGTGACGACAACGCACAGGTTCAATGAGCGGTCACGATGGCGAGCCCGACAAGAAGCTTCTTGTATAATTTTTTTTCTTTCTTTTCTTTTCACAAGTGACAGCACAGGACAAATGATTTATTTTCATGACGACACCGTGTTTGTAACGCAGAACCTGCATGTTACAAAAGTGGCGTTATCAGACTACTAGGCCCAACAGGCAAATTTCTGGGCGGTAGCGAAAGCAGATCTTGATTTTCCTGATCGAGCTTCGGTATCGCACATATACACTTCCACTAGTTGACGCCATAACCGCCTGTGCGTGGGTAACATACTCTGGGGCCCGGAAAAGCCGAATTAATATTCTATCACAATCGCAACCGGCAAAAATTAACTCAGGGGCCCCCGGGATTCCCGGGGCCTGGCAGTCAACATGTGTTCCTGTCCGAATCTGGCAAAATTCAAGGGGGTTTTCAAGGACATTTTTTCTTGAATGTAAGTAAATTCAAGGAGTTTTCAAGGAGATTTTTCCTTGAATGCAAATTCAAGCAGTTTTCAATGACTCCTTGAATTCAAGGAGGCCGCAGAAACCCTGCCCACCCCGCAATTGTTATTCGCCGGTCTTGACCCCAAGAGAAGGGGGTTTCTGGGGGGCAAAAATATGGTGGGGGGGTTTCAGGGGGGCATGCACCCCTGAATTTTACCATAATTTTAATTTGATGTTTTGCAGTTGTTAGCTTTGCTTGCCATGGATCAAGGCAACGTATAGAGATCTAGATCTAGATCTAGGATATAGAATCTAGATCTAGATCTAGGATATAGAATCTAGATCTAGGCTCAAATAAGGGGGGTGGGAACTACCGAAAAAGCGCTGAAAAATGGAAGTCTTGTTTCCTGACAATCCTTTCGAGCTCCTCATGTCTAAGTGAGTCAATTTCTTCTATAATTTCATGGACGAACATCAAAAGCTACGAACTTGGCGTGTTTTGAACGAGACGTATGCCTCGATTAGGAACCAACGCAGGCGGTTCAAGAAGAAGGCCACAAACGCACACAAACTCAAGCAGACTGATGCACACACACTTGACCTACATGAATGGGGATCTGACTCGGAACCCGAATTTCACGTAAGATGAAGTGCGGTGCGCGTGCGCTGAGCCAGGGGCTACACTGATTCGGGACCAGAACGAAGGCAAGGTGCCGAAAAGGCTTATCGGGCGACATAAACCCGGCCCCCGCAGGATGAGGGTTAAGCTACATATTCGCCACACTGTTTCAGGAAAGGCAACTCGACATAGATCAAGATGTAGAGATCTAGTTTTTCTAGGCCTCTTTGAACATAAGCCGACCACCACTAGATCTACTCCGGTAGAAAGGGGGGGGGGGAAAGAGGGGGTAGATAGATAGGGGGTGCCTGCTAAGCTAAAGTCACAAAAATAATAGAGATAGATGGAAAGCTAGGCTAAAGATCTTCTAGTTAGATCTCATTTGCAACAGATTTTAGTGCCAGGTGGTCTGCTAATCTTCAATTTTACACTTTTTCTACAACAAAGAAACTGGGAAACATGGGGGTGGGGGGTGTATCAATGAGGCGGCGGGCATCGGATCGGCAGACAAGACAAGGTGTGGGGGAAACTAAAAAAAATGGCAGAAAATTGGAAGCACTGAGCGTTAGATCTAGATATCTAGATCTATAGACTATAGAACGAAGACACTTCCTTTTTCTGGACCTTTTTTATTCAGACGAGTCCAAATATGAAAAAATGTTTTTCGGACTCGAGACCGAATAAAGACGGTGCTAAACATCAAATTATGGTAAATTTCAGGGGGCATGCCCCCCTGAACCCCCCCCCAATATTTTTATTAGGTCAGGGGGGCAACCTGAAACCCCCCTACTCTTGGGGCCAAAACCAGCGAATAACAATTGCGGGGTGGGAACTACCGAAACAGTGCCAACTAAATTATAAATAATTTCAACAAAACCACTTACCCAGAAGTAAACTAACATTTATGATTAACACTGTAACCGACTAAATTCCTTGGTATTTTTTTACTTTCCCTCCCGTCTCACACTCAGCTACCAGTTGTCTATTTTCTACTAGATCTAGCACAGTGGCTATTCTCATCCGGGGTGAGAATAGAAAAACGATCTACCTCTCACCCCGGGTGAGAATTGCCAGCGTAGGCTATTCTCACCCGGTGCGAAACAAGACCTGCTTTTCCTCATTTTGGAATACTGTCTATCGGTGTGGATGATCCAATTGATAAAAGCCAATAAAAAATTACGTTATAGCACAAAAGTAAGCTAATTTGATCGTCTTCAAAGATGCTATGGCTATTTCACTGTTCAAATCGAGCCGAACTACGCGGGTCGCCATTTTGTTTTGCCCGGAAGTTCTCGCAAGATCTACTCCTCCCCTATCTCTCTCTCTCTGTCTCTTTCTGAATACTGTCTATCGGTGTGGACGATCAAATTGACCAAAACAAAGTTAAAAAATGATGTCAAAACACAAAAGTAAATAAATTTGGTTGTCTACAAAGATGCTACAGCTATTTAACTTTTCGAATCGAGCCGAACTACGCGGGTCGCCATTTTGTTTTGACCGGAAGTTCTCGCGCTACTCCTCTCTCTCTGTCTTTCTCTCTCTCCACTGCCCACAGACAAAATTGTACGCTTTTAGTAGGCTAGGCTACAGTTGTGATGGAACGTTTGTTCACGGCACAGAATTCTACAATGTTTCTGTTATCGCAGTGTAGAATTCTGT
>NW_004797368.1:229759-230966 GCF_000002075.1 Aplysia californica
TCTGCAGCAAACAACAGTACAGCAGTTTGACCCCTGAAACAGTGCATCTGTGTGCGGGAGTGAAAGTAAAAATTTACCAATTCCTTAATAACGCCTGTATTAATGAGTGATCAAGTGTATCAACAAATGAACAGGCGTTTTCATCAATATCAGGATCAAAATTGTAAGTCATGACATTGGTCTGCTAAGAAGTCACACCTGAACAATCATGCGTGTTCGACAAGGCTAACTGTTCGGTGGCGAACGATTTTTTACCGGTCTGATATTATACGATACAGATACAGAGAGTGTGTATAATTCTGGTGCCAGACTGATTCAAACATATTATTACAACACTTACCTCCACAGAAGCTTCAGACCAAGCTTCTTTTTCTTTTAACGACGGAATTTTTGCGGCTTTACGGCCTAGTCAGAAGGAAAAACTTGACATAAGGGCCATGGGTGTTCTCTGGTTTACTTCACACGCTGGGTACGGCCACCATATGATTAGAAAGGACTGAGGATTGCCAGGTTCATGGCAACTTTATCAATAAAATAATTTGACATTGCCAAATAAGCAAAATCAAAAATAAACTGTAGGTATCAATCTACTTGCAAGTTTACTCTCTTTTATGACCATTGACTGCTTTCATTATTCATGGTTTTTTATGTCTGAGGCAACAACTGTGCATTACAATTAGTGTGAAATGTATTACATTAGTGACGATAGGTTTACATATAGTGTGTTAAGTGTTTGAGTAAAAAACAACATGATAGTATGTAGTTTGTGCCATTAGTTCTAATATTTTGCAAAAAGAAAAGAAAAAAAGAAACACATTAGCTTCATCAAATATTCCTGTACAAAACCAATTTTTAGTTTGAGAAAGATTTTTAATAGATGATCCAAACACATGAAAAGTATTGTATTGAAGGTCAATACTATCTTAATTTGGCCTCCAAATCCAAATCAATTTGGCAAATAAAGTTTGCAGACCCTGTGCCAGGTTGCACGCCTCCGAGATGTTCTCATTCATTATTCATGTTCTTTCATTTAATTCTTTTTTTTTTTAATATAAAAAGTTGGGGCAGGGAGTTTCAATGCCCCAATGAGCCTCTTGACTATTTTTTTCTGCATTTTTCATTACAAAATAAAAAATACGTAGAAAAGCAAAAGTACACGCACATCCAAGCATGCATGCACTCATATTATAATGCAAATGCTGTGGCG
>NW_004797368.1:232188-233993 GCF_000002075.1 Aplysia californica
TCTCTCTCTCTCTCTCTCTCTCTCTGCTATAATTATGACGCAGTTTTTGTTCACGGCCCTTGAGGTAGATCACCCATGCCACTATGATGCCACTCCTTCTCCTATGTTGCTCCTGACAGGCAGGATCGAGGCCCACCTCCTACATAATTTGAATATTGTCGATGGGAGCGTAAAACGCCTACATTGAAAACAAACAAACAAACACCCCCCACCCTCACCCCCCTTAAAAGAACGACCCCACCCCCTCAAGAAAAACCCAAATAACGTTACACACACAAACCGCAAGGGCTGTGCATGCATTGTTGTTGTTGTTGTTGTTGTTGTTGTTGTTGTTGTTGTTGTTGTTGTTGCTGCTGCTGCTGTTGCAGCTGCTGTTGTTGTCGTCGTTGTTTTCGGAAGCGTCTGCATGGCTCGATTGAAGAGTCTTGTTAACATGTATTTGATTATAAAGTGGATCGGGTGTGAATAGGTCAGACAAATTATGCCTCGTCGAACAAGATCATAATCAATCAGCTCTATTGATAATGTTGAACTGTGACTAAGGTTCGAATCCTAAACGTAGTAATATTGAACAAGAGTAGTTTGGGGAATTTTCATGGCTTACCACCGACTTTGCATCCGTGGAAATTGATAGATTCGGAGGCACCACCTCTTTGATAATAACATAACAGCGTTGAAAGGTGAGATATCCATAACACACATTAAGGGGCTCTTGTGGTGCTGTGTTCACCTCTCATTCATTAGGTTCAGGGTTTGAAACCTGACAGCGACCGAAATGCTTTTTTCTAAAAAAAATGTTCCCCTTTAACTTCATTTCCTGATCTCTTGACATGTTCTGTCATCTGCTTTTATCTCCATTTTCCTGCCCCATCCCCGCCCACCACCGGGCCTTGGGCTCCTGTCTCCTTTACTCCTGACTTTTTCCTAAATGTACAGCTCCTCCTGGCTTCTTCTTACTATGCTGTCTTTCAGCCACACCACACCCCTTCTCTCAGGACAGGTTTGATCGAACACCTAGCCTTCTCTGATAAGAGCGACAAATCTCTGAGGTACCGTATGCAAGTTGATGGCTCTAAAATGGATAAGAGTAGGTTTCGGCGGCCACCCAGGCAAAATTCAAAATTAATTTCTGCCAGAACTGAAAATTATACTGTAGTCAGTATAAAAAGATATATTATAGAGTACCTTCGAAATCTGAATGTGACTACCTGAAGGCAAGGGGTCCTACTAAGTTGGAAAAAGCGACCACATACTTTAAAATCAGTTGCCCCGCAGGTTGAAGAACCAACAGTGGGAACGTAAAGAAGACAAGTCGTAGTTTCAGTAGTCTACGTCATTTAAAAAAAAATATTTTAAATAACTCACGTATTTATTGGCTAAAAAAATGATTACACCTTATCCAACGTTAAAATAAAAATAAATAGTAAACGTCAATACTTTAGTTAGCAGCTTTATTGTCGTATTATAGGCGGCCACGAACCACCAGGTGTCTTTATGTAAGCTACAAACCACATCAACGGTGAGAGGCTCCTGATGTCCATAGTGAGATGGTTTTTATTTTTCTCTTGCCCTCCCTCTGACTATTTGGAGCACGTCGTTGGTTAAGTTGGTATCCTGCTGGCCACTGGTGCTAAAAACCTTAGTTCGAACATTCTTAAACTAGATTGTTCTGGGGAAGATTTCGATACATCAACACACTTGGCTTTGTCTTAAAGTAATGGATTTGAAATGCCGATGTCCTGTCCCCAAACCTATTCATTGCATACGGCACTGTGCATTACAATTAGTGTGAAATGTATTACATT
>NW_004797368.1:234278-235489 GCF_000002075.1 Aplysia californica
CCCCACGCCTTTACCTCCTCCTCTGGGCTCTTGACTCTTTCAGCAACCTTTCCACTGCTACTCCGTGGTTCCTTCTTACTGCTGTATTTCAGACACACCCCTGATCTTATGGTATGTGTGATCTAACACCTAGCCTTTTCGGATAAAGGCTAAAAATCTAGGAGGTCCCGTGTGCAAGTTGTGCACGTTAAAGATATCTTGGAGGTCCAAAATCGGTAAGAGTAGGCTTTGGCCGCCACTTGGGAAAAATTTATAATTTCCTACCAAATGAATATGTGTAGTGTGTCCCGCGCACTCATTTGACCTTATGCAGTTGCGAGTGTCGTAAAACACTTACCAAAAGCCAAATAAATAAAAAACCGCACGTCCATTTTCCGCCAAAGTCCTCAACATAACAGTCGACCGCCAAGGCCCAATAACCCTTACACACAACTAGCGCTTTTCCGACCCATATTATCTTACCCCTCATCCTAGGCCTTAGAAAGCCTAGCTCTCATCCCATCCCACCTAACCACATTATTTCCAGACCCCCTCATCCCGCCCTAGGCTCTAACCACAGACATATACTAGATCTATAAAGCGGTCCATGGTGGCGCCAACATTATTCTAAATTTCTTTAAGGATCTTTCACATTAAATGTCATAAAACTTACACCATTCTCTGCCTCGCTGTGGTTGTTCTAAGATTGGTGACTGTAATGCGTGTGGTCTCTGATGATTTGCATAACGCGGGATATATATTATAGTGATCGCCAGTCATGGTTATCACTTCGTCTGTTTTTGTTTGTTTGTTTTTATTTGACTTTGTTTTTTTGTTTTTGTTTTTTTTACAATTTCACTTAAATTCTTTTTTTAAAGTGCATTGTAAAACCCCCTTTTTCACAAGCAAAACCCCTCAGTGTGTAGCCAAAGATAAGAATTCGGACAGAGTTAATGGTAGTCGAATTATGTGAGTTTGATTTATGACTCCTACTCCAAGCCTTCGTGGCGTCAAAAATATTTCATTACTTGTTTCATGCTTTTCCCAAGCATTTTGTTGCAGTAAGAAATATGCTCAATGTTTGGCATGCCAATAGTTTAACTGGTTTCATGCCATACTACTGTGCGGAAGGAATTAGGTTTGCTTGTTTGTTTGTTTGTTTGTTTGTTTGTTTGCTTGTTTGTTTGCTTGTTTGTTTGCTTGTATAACTTTTTTCCGGGGAGGGGTGTGGG
>NW_004797368.1:236136-239630 GCF_000002075.1 Aplysia californica
TAAAGGCGCATTAAGACCAACTATCGGCTACCTCCCGTCCACCCGACGGATATATCCTATATTGTAACTATATTTTTTTATCCACATTCTTCCTCCTCTGCTTCCCCCCTCACTGAACCCCACTTTTTCCTGTCCACCCCATTCCACAAACCCTGCCGCATAAGAGTAAAAGAAGAAAAAGAGGCAAAAAGTCTAGGCTGTCTCATCTATCATAAAAATAGAGGGGACTGTTTTTCCAAGGTTCTTTAATCCTGGAAAATGTCGAAATTGAAATAACCATCAACGTTCAGTCCCTCCCCTATTTCTTTTCAAATCTGGTTCATGTAGGGGAAACGCAGGTAAACTGAGACTTGGCTCGAAAACATATTTTTGTGGACAAAAATATTAACCATACTGTAATGATTATTATATCACTTTGCTTTCTGATTGCTGTAACATCCCTTCACCTTTCTGTTTTTAAGTTTCAAAGACCACCTCCTAGTCTTGCAATTTCTTTTCACGCACGACCAGATTCTGTGCCTCTGCATTGTGTTGAATTTCAGGTGAGTATGTTTTTATGTAGTTAATGAGTCATATATCAACTTTATAAGATAATCATATGGGACAGGTTGACTTCTGTCTCATTAAGAAAATCCAGAATGAAACTTAGTGTCTACTCATGGTCAGGAAATTGGGACACAGGTGTCCCACTTTAACCCACTAGTGTCCCAGTTTGCCTACAGCAAAGAGATTAACGTATCCAGTGCAAAATGATCTCATCGGAATAGAAAATGGTACAGTAAAAATACAATTTAGTTCTCATGTTGGTATGCAGCCCATAATATATTTGCCTGTTATAGTTCTAGATTTCTAATACCACTTTTCTGTTGTTTTTTTAAAGTTTTGTTTGTTGTTGTTTTTTTCTCCAGAAATGCATCGAATCAACAGACAAAAACCTGCAGCGGGATTTACGCTACATCTCATATGGAATTACATGTATGTAAAAGTCGTTGGAGGTTGTCCAGGAAGCATTAGCAGACTCCGGAGTTTCTAAATAGACAATCAGTCATTGTGTTCACAAGGTGAAAGTATGGGATGATGCAAGGATTCAGCCGAACTACCAGCAAAAGAAAGGGTTTTCCCTGAAGCACATGAATGGACATTCGTCGACTATCTAAAAACATGTTCAGACACGAGTTATGGGCTCACACACCAGCCTCGTACGTTAGCCTATGAAATGGCAATACAGAACCATGTGGAGGTTCCAGAGCTTTGGAATGACAACCCAGAGACTGGTAACGAGTAGTTATTCCAATTTTTGCCAAGGCGCCCAGATTTGTCTGTGCGCACTCTTGAGGCCATTTCTTTTTTAAAAAGTCAGTCTTCAACCGAGAGAATTCAGCTAGGTCTTTCCAAATTCTTGTAGTAGTGGCAGCCATCAAGGTATCAGCGTTCACGGTATACAACATAGTTAAATCTGGATGCAAAACTGTCCAGTGCACCCCCCCCCCCCCACACACACACACACACTCACCCATCCCTCAAGTGATCAGACACAAAGGGCAGAAACAGGTTGGGAAGAACACCTCATTGGGGCCTTGTGAAATTATCATCCTTTCAAAAAATTGTTGCGTCGTTTCTGCCAAAGGATCTCCTCTGACACATGTTTTCATGTTTCTTAGAAGAAATTTGGATGGTTATAATTGTGAATAGAGCTGTTGCAGGATTCCTGTACTTAGTGTCGAGCAATGGGAGATGAACTCAGACATTTTTCTCCAAAGTAATGGGACTCCTTCTTTTTTTGTTTGTCCTAGAAAGGGAGAATCAAGCGATTTTAATAATGGACAATCACTCATTTGTCAATGTTTTCTCTTGAACCTGCCAAAAAGAACGCTGGGCATATAATCACCCTATCATCGTACACAAGAAATTAAAAACAGCCATTTGACAAGATTGTCTTTGGTACAATGAAAACATTTCAATTCAATTGCTAACTGGTTTATGCTCCAAAATCCAGGAATGAACATAACCATTTACAATAATCTGGCATCTTTGATGAGTAATGCATAGGCTGGAGCAGCCACTCCAGAAAACATGTCTCGCTTCAGAATCTGAATGAATTAAATTTGAAAGCCACAATTTTTGTCGTCTGCTGTAACTGATCGATCACTGTAAGATCATTGAGGTACATCAGCCTGATCTCCTACCTCACCAACCTCAGCTCCTTCCACCCGTGAAGCCAGGTTCCACTTCACCTCAATCACAGTCCCAATTTACCAGCGACTGTCCCACTCACCACGTGCATACATCGTGTTTGAAACCATGTATAATTTTGTTAATAATGAAAATACATAAATATATGCTCTAAAGATGTTATTGCCCTTTGGAGGTTGTTTAACGAGCAAGCCACATCAGGTCTTTTTTCAAATGAGTGAGTATCATTGTCATCATCATCCGGTGTCTTGACGACTGGCATGGGCGATCATGGACCTCCACTTCACTCTGTCTCGCGCTGCAGCAATGGTTTCTGTTGTTCTTGCTGCCCCTAGCCATGTTGTCATCTTGTCCAGTATCTTTTCCCCCTGTCTGCCCCTGCCTCTCTTTCCATCAAACTTGCCTGTTGAGTGAGTATAGACAGTCAAAATTGTGACAAACCATTTGGTGTCCCTATTCTCCCCAATCTCCCCTACTGGTGATGTGAAAACATCTATACGTTTTATTACACATTGCTAGCACTTTCAATATCGCTGCACTCGTCACCTCGTTGTCTACTGTCTACCTCTATTGTTTCATTATGAAAAGGGAGAAGAGAATGTGAGCGGGCTACGTGACTGGCGACACATTGCATTCGAACACATAAATTTGTCATTGCTTCGCCGAGGACGAATTAAAGTCACACGACTACTGTTTTTTAAACATCTTTTGGGGGGTCCATTTCTCGGAATTGACGAACTAAGATCAAATTCTAGTGTATTTGGTAAGTTTTCACACCAGAATTTGACCAGGAGTACAAATATGACATTAGATGTAACCATATCAACAAAAAGGGTGTTCGAAAAAAATTAGCCTGGTTAAATTTTCTGCTCCACCTGACGGGACTTGACGGTGGACATTAAATTTTATGTTCGGAGGTTTGGTCTGAATGCTCGCTAGGCTAGTAAAGTGTCCGGGGACGGTTAGTTATTGGCGTATGCAATTTTAAACGAAGAGGTCATGTTGCCACTGGCAGGCATGAATATTCAAAGAAAAAGACAAACTTCCGTACGTAAACTGTCATTGTTTATTTACATCATCGCATGGTTTATCTCACAAAAGGCACCAAAAAAAGTCCAAAGCCATTGGTTGTAAATTGACCTTTGCAATACAGCAATAACATTAGATCTATGTTTTTCTCTGAAATGTTTTTAAAACTAGCATTCATCATCATCATCATCATCATCATCATCCTCATCATCATCATCCTCATCATCATCATCATCATCATCATCATCATCATCATCATCATCATCATCATC
>NW_004797368.1:247381-248643 GCF_000002075.1 Aplysia californica
CTCTCGGATGTTTTCACTCTACCTTTAGTCATTTCATATGTTACTTGGGACTACTTCCGTTTCTGTCCCGTGCTTTGTTGTGCGTGTGAGTAGTTCGCAAAAACAGCAGTGCGGTTTCTGCTTTGTCGTGTGTGTTCCACAGAGTTGTACTTTTTTAAAGTAGTTAACACGGACACAAGTGCAGTTTGTGTTTTGTCGTGCGACAAATGTGTACCTTTTTGCAGTAGTCAGCAAGAACAGAAGTGCCTTTTGTGTTTTGTCGTGTGTGTATGCCACTTAGTTCTATTTCAGCTGCTTCTATTGGCCCATGGAATAATAAGGTTAATAATGTAGTAATATGTACCTTAGACGTAGAGTTTGTTTAACCAAACGAAGCAGAGGTGAAAGCGAGAAGAAACGGAGAAAGGCGACTATCAAACAGAATTTACGTTCTATTAGTCAGAATCTGGAGGAAGGCCTTGAGTGTGCTAGGCCAAGAAAGAATGGGCCAACGTTGGTTTTAGAGTGTAACGCACAGCCGTTTAGTGAAACTGAAGTTGACCGAAGATTACAGACACATGACTGTAGTAAATGCAGTGTCGTGCAGTGAACAAGCTGAACAGGGCTTCAACCCAACCTTAAAATTCAAGGGCAAGCCGTACCACCGATTAGGAAATCTTCTTCCCACTGATTTTTCTTCAGGACTCTGCCTTAGAATCGCAGGATAGGCTGAGACTGTCACATATTTTACGGCCAGACATTTTGAATGAACTTCAAGCTTGCCTTCACGATGTCAATTCATACGTAAAAACTTTCAAGTCCGCAATTAAAGTGTGCGCAGAAGACAAAAATGTTGAAATTGTGTTGCATGCCAGCAAGTTTCCGCCTAGAAATGAACACACCAGAACATACAAATTTACTTTCATTTTGTGAAGTTGCAGCACTCCTGCCAGGAGACCACTCCGGCAATTTGGACATCATACTACTATGTAGATCAGGAGCTGACCAGGATGGCATCTAGGACTAAAATGGCCAGACAACAGAACCCTTACCGCCACAGATTTTATGCCTTCCGTCTCAAGAACGCATGCATGATTTTAATATCATATTCAAAATGAGGAGGCTTGTGCAACAGTATGCCGTGGACCAGTGGGCAAAGACTGAGGGAAGCTGCATAGATTGGGTTGCCAGAAACCATAGAACTATTCGTGCTGAGAAGTACCAAGGGTTGATAGATGCTGCTTCTGCTGACGGCCTTGTGAATGTTGGCATGAAGATAATAT
>NW_004797368.1:249915-251464 GCF_000002075.1 Aplysia californica
TGATGATGATGATGATGATGATGATGATGATGATGATGATGATGATGATGATGTCTATACCCCATCTTATTTTTCTCTGTTGCAGTTTATCTTCAAACACTGAGGGTGATTATATGACTGCACCTAATTCAGAAAAACTACAGCAGGAGAAGAATATACCTTTTGATACAACAGGTCACAGAAATGTAAGACAAAGTAATGGTATTTTGCCCGTAAAAATAATTTTCGATTTCCCCATTTTTTAAATAAATGAAATGCTTTTAACATCATGACGGCCGGGCGTGGAATGTATGGAGACCCCGCCAGCGCCTGATATATGTATATAGGTCAAATAATGAGGGTCAAAATTCACTCTTTCCATTTTTATGCAATAAAGAATATTTTGGTTGTTCCAATGTGTGCAAAATTCACCCTTTTGTTACAGATCCTCTAGATACAAATTTTAATAAAATACAATTTGCATGATTTTACGTTTTCTATCTACGTGTTAACATTTTGCAAACACAGTGGTTTATATCTAACAGAAACAATTGAATTCTTTAACTTGTAGACTTTTTGCCCTAAAACTACACACAAAAGACTCTCTCTACTAGCAGAAAGTACTCAAAAGAATTTTGTACGCATTTTGCAAAAGCACCAAAGAATATCAGGCGTCTAAAGAAAATCCCAGATTCATAGAAATCTCTTATATTATTTGTCATTATTATCAAGGTGCATTTAAAAGCCAAAAGATTTCAGTGTGTGTTTTTTTTTCAATGCGTGTCAAATACATGCATTCATAATAAACATGATACATGTATATAACTCATTATAATAAAGTCGGTGAGATCTTATTGGTTGAACAAATTTGCTGTGCTCTATTCCTGCCATAATTTTTTTTGTATCGTAAAATACAGCACATTTATTTACCCCAAAAATAGTAATCAAAATGTTTGCAGTGTTTTAGATAGATCTATATGACTAAATGCCATTTTTAATTGTGTATTTGAGTTATATATACCCAGAGGCAAAAGAAACGCGAAATTTCCATTGTCGTTCAAGCGCTGGCCAAAATTTCCTTTGGTGAGTAGCTTGCTGTTCACATAATAATTATTCCGTTGAGGTATGGTGACCTCATTCGAACAATGCAACACTCTGATTTGTCGCTTATGCAATAAACAACTATACAACTAACTATCATAGCTCACGGGTACTCACTTGTTACACCATTCGATTCATGGATCACATAGGCCTGGCAAACAGATTTAGAGCCTCGACCAGTGAGTTCCCAGAGCTGGAAGATAAAAGAGCGATAACTTGTAGAAACAATCGAGACTTACCTGTAAGTTGATGATTGTTTCTGATTTTGACGATCTGTCGTCAGGAACGGAGTGGTAATATGCCCTCCCGATGTGTATGACATACAGTGCTCAGGTAATTGGTGTTGCTATGATGATATTACTGCTTCACTTAACTCTCACTGAATATCATTCAGGCGTAAGACTTCATACACAAAGCAATTAGAAGATAATACATGTATGTTCAAATGAACCACAGAGTTGTACTTTTT
>NW_004797368.1:255212-256588 GCF_000002075.1 Aplysia californica
GTGAAGTGACCTTTTGCAAAAGTGAACAACTTGTGTTTCGCGCGCTCATCATGACCTTAGCAGTTGCGAGCGCCGTAAAAACTTATACTATACTATACTATACTAAACGCAAGGCGCCCGTGTAACAAAGCAGTTATTGGGGCATCAAACGTTTGCCTCATCCGGCTCGGTCACCTGACTTAACCCCATTCGTGCGCTTTGGGACGCTGTCCAGAGGCAGCTCAACCAGCGGCAACGATGACCATGGCTTCGACCTCTGGTGGACAAATAAACACTCTTATGAACTCTGTGGGTTGGGGCATGCACAGTGGTTATTGTAGCCAACGAATGTCGCACGTGACACTGATTTTCTGTCCCAAGGTCAAGTCAAAGAGATAACATAGTGAGGCTAAAATTACACTATAACAACAATCTATTGACACTCTCGTGGCTGTGTAAATTGGACGCATTATCATTTAAATACGACAAACTTATGTATGTATGTATGTATTAATTGTTTATTCTTTAAATCTTTTTAAAAAATGTATTTATCTATTTAAGCCTATTGATTGTTTGTCTATAAAATATCGTTCTTTTATGATTTTTACGTATTACATGTTCATTTTTTCTCTCCTTTTGTTGTCTAGCTTTCGTATAATTAAAATTTGTGATATAAAAGAATCTTCTTAGGACATTAGGCACTATCAACCTCTAACTGATCCATAGATCCAGTTGGGTAAGCTATTCAATCGATTGTTGACTCACTCATTCACTTAATCCCTCAGTCTCCCATGCATTTTTTACGTTTACGAATTCAACTCACAATTCACAACTATCATAACGATTTAATAGCCTTATTTTCAGGACAAATAACGGACCTGCTTGACTAATTTTTTTAACCTATTCAAATTGTATTTAATTTATTGTTTAATGGTGTTTGCTTAAGGTTAAAAAAATATTTAGTTGAACGAAACTGTGGAAGACTCACTAACCTCGAATAAAAACATAACCAAACAGTAGGTTAAAGCTGACTATTCCCGAAAAACCGATGCGAACTTCGGGTGCGAATTTCGCACGCGATGAAAAAAGAGCCATTTCTGGTTGAATCATGGCATCGGTTCAGTTAAAGCAAGCACTCTACGTTGAAAACGAGAGAATTTTGCTGTTAGCACTCCTGTTCCTACGAAAGAAGAAATGTGGCGCAAAGAGGAAACATCGATTTTGGGTGAACAGTATTTTGCAGTTAAGACAGCAGCATGCCTTGATGGAGATCTCTTCAAGAAATACATGCGACTAACAAGGGATCAATTTGCTCAAGTACTGTACCTGGTAGAAGGGGACCTCGTCAAACACGGCATCAGTCGAGAGGTGATATGCCCAAGAGAACGTTTGGCGAT
>NW_004797368.1:258351-259319 GCF_000002075.1 Aplysia californica
GTTGGCAATATCTCGGAAAAATTGAGATCGCAGGTGGACAAAACTGACACCAACGATTCATATAGATCTCCTCTATCCATCTTGCACAAAAAATGCAAAATCCAAAAACATCGTGAAAATTGTGAAAATACACTGCCTCCCACCCCCTTAACATTCACCGTCTATTGCTTCCTTTCAGATATCTGGCAACTGGGGAAAGCTTCAGATCCATCGGATTCAGTAACAGAGTTGGCGAGACTGCCGATGCTAAGATTGTCTCTGAGGTGTCTCAAGCCCTGTGGAAGCGATTGTCTTCGATACACATGGTGGTTCCTCTGAAAGAAGACTGGCAACTGATAGCATCAAACTTCGAACACAGATGGCACTTCCCCCACTGCCTCGGTGTCATTGACGGTAAACACGTGGTAATCAGAGCTCAAAGAAATTCTGGCTCTTTGTACAGAAACTACAAAGGCACATTTTCAATTGTACTTTTGGCGTTGGTGAATGCGCATCTTCATTTATCTGCATTGATGTTGGGTCATTTGAGAGAAATAGTGATGGGGAGATAATTTCTCATTCCAATTTCGGAAAACTGCTGGCTGCTGACAGCCTTGATCTGCCTGAGGACTCTTCACTTCTAGGGGCCCCTCATCTTGGCCCCATGCCCTATGTATTTGTGGGAGATGAAGCTTTTCCCCTTAAAATACACCTTCTTCGGCCGTTTCCAGGCAAGACGTGTCCCCTACAGCAGCAGATTTTCAATTATCGCCTCTCCAGGGCACGTCGAGTGGTTGAGAATGTTTTTGGGCTGTTAGCTGCGAGATGGAGAATATTCCACACTAAGATAGATGCGAGACCTCGGTTGGTGGTTGATATCACCAAAGCTGCGTGTGTCTTGCACAACATGCTGCAGAGTCAGTCTACTCCTATTGAAGTGATGAGCCTGTTGGAAGAACAGAAAGGATCCGACCGACCCCAACACTTTT
>NW_004797368.1:259419-266919 GCF_000002075.1 Aplysia californica
AGATAATAATAATAATAATAATCATAATAATAATAATAATAACAATAATAATAATAATAATAATAATAATAATAATAATAATATAACAATAATAATAATACGGATATGATGATGATAATAAAGATAGTAATGATAGTGTTATTGATAACGAACCCCCCCCCCCCCCGCACTAAACAAACCCACTTAGAAAAAAATTTATTATGATTTAAATAATAATAATGATAATAACAATAATAATAATAATAATAATAATGCTAATATTACTATTATTACTAATATTAATAGTATCAATAATGATAATAATAACAACAAGGATTAATAATAGTAATATATATTACTACTACTACCACTACTCCTACTCCTACTTCTACTCCTACTTCTCCTCCTCCTCCTCCTCCTCCTCCTCCTCCTCCTCCTCCTCCTCCTCCTCCTCCTCCTCCTCCTACTACTACTACTACTACTACTACTACTACTACTACTACTACTACTACTACTACTACTACTACTACTACTACTACTACTAGGTCTAATTATAATAATATATCATTTTGTTATTATAATATTTTATTATCTCGCCTTGTTGCAGGCAGACGCCAGTGTCTCCCCACGACACCGCCCCCCCCCCCCCCCGGTACAAGCGGAAAAAAAAGTAAAAGTAAGTATCATATATTGTTTCTATTATTGTTTTATTGTTGTTGCTGTTATTATTTATCATCATGTAATAGCATATTTGAGTTCTAATTCTATTATCACTATTGCTTTTAAAACGTCATTTAATCAATATTATTATAATGATGATCATAAGTAATGTTGTTGTTAAATTGTTATATATTTTAAAGCATTATTACCACGAATTTACGCGTTAATCCTTCTTCTTGTTCTTTTTCTTATTCTTGTTCTTGTTCGTGTTCTTTTTGTTCTTGTTCATCTTGTTCTTCTTCTTGTTCTTGCTGTACTTTTTCTTCTTATAATACCAAAGCTGGTATTCCATATGCCAGTAAAACCTATGCGAACTTCGGGTGCGGTGAAAAAAGAGCCCTTCTTCCATATACCCGAAATTCGTATCCGCCATTTCTGGTTGAATCATGGCACCGGTTCTGTCAAAGCAAGCAGTCTACGTTGAAAACGAGAGAATTTTGCTGTTAGCACTCCTGCTCCTACGAAAGCAGAAATGTGGCGCAAATAGGAAACATCGATTTTGAGTGAATAGTATTTTGCAATTAAGACAGCAGCATGGTGCTTACTACAACCTTGTCAAAGAGCTTGGCCTCGATGGAGATCTCTTCAAGAAATACATGCGACTAACAAGGGAGCAATTTGCTCAAGTACAATACCTGGTAGAAGGGGACCTCGTCAAACACGGCATCAGTCGAGAGGTGAAATGCCCAAGAGAACGTTTGGCGATATACATCAGGTACGTAGACTACTCTCTCTCTCTTTCTCTCTCTCTCCCTCCTTCTCTCTCTCTCTCTCTCTCTCTCTCTCTCTCTCTCTCTCTCTCTCTCTCTCTCTCTCTCTCTCTCTGTGCTCAGGCGAGTAAACTATTGTAAACGCCAACACTTGTTTTGATCAGTACATTCTGATGTTTTAGTTTCAACAAATGTAAAACATAATACGATGCAAAACCAAAATACGGAACGTCATAATCACTCATAAATCTGTGAAATATGCGTAGCATTAGCAATGAGGTCAGATGTAGGCCTACTCCCTGCGACCACTGTCGCCAGAAAGTATGGGGCGATGTTCAGGGTAGGTGGGTGCGTTTTTATTGGAGGTCGTATCGTCCGCGACTGATGGCTGGGTAGCAGGAATTGGTGAAGGGAGTGGGAGGATTGGTATTTGGGTAAACTCTTGATTTTCGGCATTGAATAGAAGGGTGCTGATCTGATATTAGAGAAAACTCTGTATTTGGGGAGACATTTTTCTCATTCGGAAGCAAATGTCTGTGCAGAATGATTCATTGTCATCCTTATTAGGCCTATATTGTTGCTGCATACTTTGTTTTTATTTCATCTCTATTTCTACGATGATCTTTAATCAGGCCTAAAATCGCCTCGTCCAGACTTGATGAAGGTCCATCCTTCATAGGCTTCGCTTTCTTGGGTCGTTTTCTTTTCGAAGCTTCTGTCTTATCACTAACGGCGCTGACTGTGCTGTCACTGAAAACAGACAACAATCACAAGTTATAATTAATGTATGTTAGAAGTTATATTCAAGTGTATGTAAGGAGGGGGTCAGTGAAATGCTATTTTTTGTCATTACATGATTTAAATGATAAAAATGATAGCATAGATAGATTACATAGACTCACCAAAATGTCCCCACAAACTTTAAATAAAAAATATGTGGTTGCCATGGAAATGGCGGCCATCTTGAAAATAAGCACCTCTTTTCAGTCTTGAATAATTTTTAAAAAATTCAATGATGACGTTATATTGCAGAAAGTTGGCAATATCTCGGAAAAATTGAGATCGCAGGTGGACAAAACTGACACCAACGATTCATATAGATCTCCTCTATCCATCTTGCACAAAAAATTCAAAATCCAAAAACATCGTGAAAATTGTGAAAATACACTGCCTCCCACCCCCTTAACATTCACCGTCTATTGCTTTCTTTCAGATATATGGCAACTGGGGAAAGCTTCAGATCCATCGGATTCAGTTACAGAGTTGGCGAGACTACCGTTGCCAAGATTGTCTCTGAGGTGTCTTAAGCCCTGTGGAAGCGATTGTCTCCGATACACATGGTGGTTCCTCTGAAAGAAGACTGGCAACTGATAGCATCAAACTTCGAACACAGATGGCACTTCCCCCACTGCCTCGGTGTCATTGACGGTAAACATGTGGTAATCAGAGCTCCAAGAAATTCTGGCTCTTTGTACAGAAACTACAAAGGCACATTTTCAATTGTACTTTTGGCGTTGGTGAATGCGCATCTTCATTTTATCTGCATTGATGTTGGGTCATTTGAGAGAAATAGTGATGGGGAGATCATTTCTCATTCCAATTTCGGAAAACTGCTGGCTGCTGACAGCCTTGATCTGCCTGAGGACTCTTCACTTCCAGGGGCCCCTCATCTTGGCCCCATGCCCTATGTATTTGTGGGAGATGAAGCTTTTCCCCTTAAAAAACACATTCGGCCGTTTCCAGGCAAGACGTGTCCCATACAGCAGCAGATTTTCAATTATCGCCTCTCCAGGGCACGTCGAGTGGTTGAGAATGTTTTTGGGCTGTTAGCTGAGAGATGGAGAATATTCCACACTAAGATAGATGCGAGACCTCGGTTGGTGGTTGATATCACCAAAGCTGCGTGTGTCTTGCACAACATGCTGCAGAGTCAGTCTACTCCTATTGAAGTGATGAGCCTGTTGGAAGAACAGAAAGGATCCGACCGACCCCAACACTTTTTGCACATACAAAGTGGGGCAAAAGAGCTGGGCATAAGGCAATGGAACTGAGAAATGCCTTCATGGATTTCTTCCCCAATTTGGCACCTGTGTCGTGGCAAATGGAACATGTTACCAGGGGAATGCGCACGATTAATACCATTGAATGCTATGCACCTACCTGTCCACGCGACTGTCAGCGTCCGGCTCTTCTTCCAACAGCTCGTCTGCTTCCTCAGGATTGTCCGATGGAGACTTTGGAGAAAATTAGTTGCTTTCAGTTCTTAACAATTTTCATTTACTTTAAGCTGATGAACTTATAAAACTCTCGTTCTTATGTAACAATTTTGGACAACAAAATTCCGGCTTTGAAATTATTAAACATATCTAGAAATAAAGTACACAGGACTCCCTGAGGGTTTCTTCAACATTCTTATTCCGCTTCAAGTCCTTGAGGAAGCATTGTAACGATTATTTTAAATTTGGAAATTCATGAATGAAAACGCTGCACAATTCATTAGTTCTATTCTTTTTATTTCACATTTGAAGGGATCAAAACAAAAACGATCCTAAGTCACATTTGGATGAACATTGAGCTAAGGACAAAGTGGCATTATTTGAAAGGAGACACAGCTTTTTGTCACAGTGTCGTAGAGTCTAAGTACATTTTAACAGAGTTATCAGCATTGAAATCCTCTCATTTCCACAGCATTTTTGTGCCTAAGTCCTATGTGGACAGTCTTTGCCCCTTTTCTCGAAACCACTTAAATGTGACTTAGGATCGTTTTTATTTTGACCCTTTCAATTTTTATCTTTTATGAACCCTCACGTCGAAGTGCAGTGCTGATTTTTAATAAAGATATGTGTGTGGGAGTTAATGATTATTATTAGAAAGTGAGATTGCACGAGAGAGAGAGAGAGAGAGAGAGAGAGAGAGAGAGAGAGAGAGAGAGAGAGAGAGAGAGAGAGAGAGAGAGAGAGAGAGAGAGAGAGGATAGAGGGGGGAGAGAAAGTATTTGTTTGGTGCCACAAATTTATCTAGAAACTGTAGGACAGCTGTATACTTCCATGGCACCTTCTTCTTCGTCGCAGCCACTTGTCCGCTTTTGGTGGTCATGGCTTCATTTCTAGCTTTTTTGTAGGTATCACGGAGGTTCCTTCATTTTTTTTCTGCACTCGTCAACTGAAATCACAAGCAAGTGCAAATCAATGTGAAAATATATGTACTTATTCGTCTATACATAGCAACACCAAGTAAAGTAAAGATGTTCCCGCATCCTAGACATTGGGGATTGCCTTGTTAGTGAGACAACTTCCTGGGCCTTCGTAATATTGTGGTAGTGTGACCAGTTCCTTTCCACGCCACCTTTACTTCCCCAGCTCGAAGTCAGGTACCCATTACTGCTGGGTGGGCAGGAGGGGGCGAAAAAAAATCCGTGTCCAAACCAAGGCTCGAACCCGGACTTTCCGCTTCGGAGACGAGCGTACTAACCGCTCTGCCACCGTGCCCTCGCAACACAAAGTACCATTACAATGAGAAGCAAATGCGCACACAGACAGGCACACAGGCACACAGACACACACACACACACACACACACACACACACACACACACACACACACGCACGCATGCATCACTATGGGTTCCAGTAGGCCTACTTGAATAGGCCTAGACAAAGATTCAGACAACTCAATTTGTTATACAAACACACACACACACACTTTGTTGAAAGAAAAGACACCAAGCAAGTTTGGAAAGGGTCCACACGCTGTCTCACATAACCCCCCCCACACACTCACACATACACACACACACACACACACACACACACACACACACACACACACACACACACACACACACACACACACACACACACACACACACACACACATACACACACTGACTGACTCAGACACACACACGTACGACACTGTGAGCAAAACAATGGCCTTGCATAGAAAGCTATCGGACGCCAAACGAAGTTTGCTCCCGAGATCAAGGCATTCATCAGTGTTTTATATACATATATATATATATATATATAAATATATATATATATATATATATATATATATATATATATATATATATATATATATATATATATATAATATGTCATCTCGCACTTTATACAATGGTAGATATCTGTGCTACATGACATCATGTAGATCTAGTCTTAAAAAAAATAAATTAGTTGAGGTTTTACCGCGCTCGCAACTGCATAAGGTTATATGAGCGCCAGAAGATTAGAGGTGTTACAAGAGAGTAACAAACATAAAAAAGAAGGAGGGGAGATAAGGACGATAGGTGTTTGATAGGAAAGAAGAAGTAAACCACACCAGAGCACCAGATCTAGTCTAATTTTGATCACACCAGTGTGGTTAAAGTGGTAAAATGACACTGCGTTTTTCTGGAAAAGTTCCGCTTGTACCGTATATAATTATTAAGTCACATGTGTGTATGCATGTTTTTCATGAATACTATAATAATCTAAAAGTAAAGCGCATAGAAGATTGATTGTAACACGGATTTGCGCAATATAAATGTCATATTATTATTATTATGAGCACATAACGTAATATTACGGGATTGAGTGTAAAAAAAAGTGTAAGATTATATTTGAACAGCCCCAAAAACCACGCTGCTGACACCTGCCCAACGTCAGCGAGAGTTTAACGACCTGGCGCATGTGTCAGGGGACACACTGTTTTCGTACACCATGCAACCTCCATGCGTTTTTGTTGTGTTTTTTTTTTTGGCAGACATTCACATTAAACTTCTGATTTTGATCTAACAAAACTCATATTGGTTACTTTTAATTGAAATGAGCATAGCAACAATGTATTCCAATAGTTCCGTGGCATTGTTTTAGCTATACACGTCTTGCAACTTTTCTTGCAACTTTTGCTAATTTTTCTTGCAACTTTTGCTATTTTCAAATACAACTTTCTCTGAGGACAGTTTAGTGTGAGTTCTCAGAGAGTTGATCAATTCTTCACCGGAGTGATCAGCTGTTCAGGCAATCGAGGACGTCCATAGGTTTTGTTTTGGGACAAAGTTCTGAGTTTCGTGCGCAAGAGCTGATGTCAAGCCTGTTTGACGTCATTGACGAGACGTCCGAGTGGAGCAGAGTCCCGGCCGCCTGACGTGAGAGAGGGCCGGGCCGCTATTCATCGCAGATGTCCACCTTAAAGGTTGAACAGCGCGTGACGGAGTCCAAGTTACAATCACTGACTGTGAACTTCCATTTCTCTCTCTCTCTCTCTCTCTCTCTCTCTCTCTCTCTCTCTCTCTCTCTCTCTCTCTCTCTCTCTATCTCTCTCTCTCTCTTTCTGTCTGTTTGTCTCTCTCTTCCAACCCCCCTCCCCCTCCCCAAGCCAAGCCCATGCCCTGGTTCATCACAAACAATCCACTCTCTGGAGTCAAAACATCGGGAATCACACGTGAATTTTAGTTAAACGCCGTTCCACACACACACACACTGGTCAGTTCAGGGTAAAGAACTTTGCCTAGAGATGAGAAAGTAAAGGAAAGATCCGGGGACGAGAGAGATCCATGGACGAGAGTGGAGAGGATGTACCAGAACAGTGTCTTGCAAACACGTTTACCTGTCCACCTCAGGTATTCTACCCGTGGAAGGGCTCCAGTTGCCATAATTAGAATTAATGATTTTCTTTTTAACAGGGCTCCCCAATCGTTTCTTTAAAGGGAGGGGAGGGGGAGCTTCATCCCCTCCATACACACATAATATAATCCACTTTTTCCCCCAGCCCTTACGTTGAACCCTGTCTCCATTAGACAACTTTTCCCGAACGCCTCTTTTTGTATACCAGTCAGTCAGTCAGTTAGTCTGTCTATCTGTCTGTCCGTCATCTCTCTCTCTCTCTCTCTCTCTCTCTCTCTCTCTCTCTCTCTCTCTCTCTCTCTCTCTTTCTCTCTGTCTCTCTCCCCTCTCTCTTTCTTTCTTTCTTTCTTTTTTTCTTTCTTTCTTTTTTGTTTTCTTTCTTTTTTCTCGTCTCCTTCTCCCCCCCCCTCACGCACCCGTGGCCCATCAGGAGAAATCAGACATACGAAGAGTCTAAAGTCAAGTCTGACCACTATTCTGTG
>NW_004797368.1:269419-278751 GCF_000002075.1 Aplysia californica
AGTTAGTTGCCCTGCAGGTTGAAGAACCAACAGTGGACTACCCCTGAATCAAGCACGGGGGAACGCAAAGTTTCAGTATAGTCTATGTCGTTTTATAAAAAATATTTTAAATAACTCATGTATTTATTGGCCAAAAAAGTGATTACACCTTATCCAACGTTAAAATAAAAATAAACAGTAAACGTCAATACTTTAGTTAGCAGCTTTATTGTCGTATTATAGGCGGCCATGAACCACCAGGTGTCTTTATGTGAGCTACAAACCACATCAACGGCGAGAGGCTCCTCATGTCCATAGTGAGATGGTTTTTATTTTTCTCTTTCCCACCCTCTGACTATTTGGAGCACGTCGTTGGTTAAGTTGGTATCCTGCTGGCCAGTGGTGCTAAAGACCTTAGTTCGAACATTTTAAAACTAGATTGTTTTGGGGTAGATTTTGAGGCGTCAACACACTTGGCTTTGTCTTAAAGTAAATGGATTTGAAATGCCGATGTCCTGTCCCCAAACCTATTCATTGCGTACGGCTATTCAGTTATGGAACAGACGTGGCAGTAAACCCCCCCCCCCCCCAACAAAACACTACTGCATTCGCATATCTTAGTATATACGCACTAGTTCCTTCTTCTTTTCAGTTTGGAAACTTTCTTTTTCAAAGCCGCACGTCCGGAGGCTCTCGTGGTCTAGAGGTTAAGGTATCTGCCTCTCATTCAACAGGTCCACGGCTCGAATCTGGATAGCGACAGAAAATTTTCTTCTCTAAAAGATTCTCCTTTCTCATCCTTTCCTGCTCTCTAAAATGTTTTTTTGTCGTCTGCTTTCGTCTCCACTTTCTGCCCCCAACCCCTTAACTCGTTTACCCCCTCCTCTGGCCTCCTGACTCTTTCAGCAACCTTTCTACTGCTACTCCTTGGTTCCTTCTTACTGCTGTATTTCAGACACACCCCTGATCTTATGGTATGTATGATCTAACACCTAGCCTTCTCGGATAAAGGCGAACAATCTAAGAGGTCTCGTATGCAAGTTGTGCACGTTAAAGATCCCCTGGAGGTCCAAAATCGATAAGAGTAGGCTTTGACCGCCACCCGGACAAAATTCATAATTTCTTACCAACTGAATATGTTTAGTTTGTCCCGCGAGCTCATATGACTGTGCAGTTGCGAGTGCCGTAAAACACTTACAAAAAACAACCAACCCCCCCCCAAAACAAAAAAAAGAATAAAAAGCCGCTCGTCCATTTACCATCAATATCCTCATGTTTTCCCCTAGCATTCATTTTGTTGCAGTAAGAAATGAACTCAATGTTTGGCATGCCAATAGTTTAACTGGTTTCATGTCATACTGCCGAGCGGAAGGAATTAGGTTTGCTTGTATGTTAGCTTGTTTGTTCGCTTGTATAACGTTTTTTCTGGGACAGGGGGGGGGGGGGGTAAGTTAACCCGCTTTATATAATTATACCGAGGGAGGTATTGCCTCTCAGATGACCTAACAGTGTTGAAAGGGCGTTAAATACATAGATCTACTAAATGAAGTTTTAAGTCACAAGTGAATGTTAAAACCTTTTCTATTGGTCACGCAACGATACTAACACTAGGGCACACTTGTGGTCACGTGACAACTTTTGGGCATACTGTTAGTATTTTAACCGTGTGACAAGACCAAAACACGAAATAGATAGATAGATAGATGGATAGATAGATAGATAGATAGATAGATAGATAGATAAATAGATAGATAGAAAGACAGATGGATAGATACATAGATAGAGAGAGAGAAAAAGAGAGAGAGGCAGAGAGAGAGGCAGAGAGAGAGAAAGAGAAAGAGAGAGAGAGAGAGAGAGAGAGAGAGAGAGAGAGAGAGAGAGAGAGAGAGAGAGAGAGAGAGAGAGTGAGTCGGGGGGGGGGGGGTGCTGCCATGGACGTTCTTCAACTACCAGCATCTTTTTTCTTCACAAGTGTCTTCTCTTCTCTTCTCTTCTCTTCTCTTCTCTTCTCTTCTCTTCTCTTCTCTTCTCTTCTCTTCTCTTCTCTTCTCTTCTCTTCTCTTCTCATCTCTTCTCTTCTTTACATTCTAAAGGCACATTCAGACCAAACATATGCTACCTCCCGTCCGCATAACGGATAATATATATATATATATATATATATATATATATATATAAATACATATATTATATATATATATATATATATATATATATATATATATATATATATATATATATATATATAATTTTCTGCAAACGGATCTTCTCTGCCACCTGTTTTCATGTTTCTTAGAAAAAATTTGGATGATTATAATGGTGAATGGAGCTGTTGCAGGATTCCTCTGCTTAGTGTCGAGCAATGGGAGATGAACTCAGCCATTTTCCTCCAAAGTAATGGGACTCCTTCTTTCTTTTGCTTGTCCTAGCAAGGGAGAATCAAGCGATTTTAATCATGGACAATCACTGAGTCAGTTGTCAATGTTTTCTTTCAAACCTGCCAAAAAGAACTCTGTGCATAATGACCCTATCATCGCACACAAGAAATTAAACACATCCATTTGATAAGACTGTCTTTGGTACAATGAAAACATTTCAATTCAATTGCTAACTGGTCTATGCTCCAAAATCCAGGAATGAACATAACTATTTACAATAATATGGCACCTGTGATGAGTAATGCATAGACTTGAGCAGCTACTCCTGAAAGCATTTTGTCTCGCTTCAGAATCTGAATGAATTAATAACATTTGAAAGCCACAATTTTTGTCGTCTGCTGTTACTGATCAATCACTGCAAGATCATTGAGGTACCACCCCAACCTCAGCTCCTTCCACCCGTGAAGCCAGGTTCCAGTTCACCTCAATCAACGTCCCAATTTACCAGCCACTGTCACACTTACCACGTGCAAACATCATGTTTTGTTATTAATGAAAATACATAAATATATGCTTTATAGATGTTTTTGCCCTTTGGGGGGTTGTTTCACGTGCAAGCCACATCAGGTCTGAGTTTTTCAAAGGAGCGAGTATAGACAGTCAAAATTGTGACAAGCCATTTGGTATCCCCAGCCGTGCAGTCCCGGCATTGAAAAGAATAGGACTGACGTGGTGCTAGCGTGTCGTAGGAGGCGACTAAATGGCGAAACCAGGTAGTGACTCCCGATACAGAGTCATCCCCCCTCCTGGTCGGGAGCTGAGTCACGAGGCTAACAACCTCTCTCGTAAAAAGAACTTGTCACAGAAACACATACAGTAGTCTCCGCCTAAGATCCCGGTGCTCGGGAGCAAGGAAATGCGGGATCTTAGGCGAACCGGGATCTTAACCGATGAACCCAGGGAAGAATCTATGGAGACCCATGTTAAGGCTCACAATCGGTAAAACGGTCTGCCTCCACCCTACAATGAACTGGCGTGACCCCTTGGTGGGTTTATGACGTATGGTGAGCAAACAGTGGTTAACCTTGATGACCTATCACAGTGCATAGTGGCATGAGGCGTGCCATTTTCACTTATTATCCTATCATGAGTCTCAAGATCTACGCTTATCCAGTTGCCCCTCCTCTTTACCTGTCAAAAATGTATAGCTTTCCATCTCTGACCGAGTTCCCCCCCCCCTCCAAACCGCCTTTGTCGTTACACACCATTACGTTGTGAACGTACCAATTAGAATTCAGTCTGTCTCGCAAATTCGGGAGTAGAGACAACTGCTGCAATGGTCAAGGAAGAGTTCACGGTTCGATGTGATCCCGCCTGGAGCGAACGTGTAGGCCCTACCTACCCAGCGAGTGATGTAAGTTTAGGGGGCGAGCTCAGGTGTGAGTGCGATATGTGAGGAAAACAAACGTGTCGGTCAGTTCACACCCCGGTGTGATCCCGTCTGGGGCAAACATTGTATTGCTTCATCGAGTTTTACAACATGTATGCGATCACATTCACGTTAGTGGCTGATCTTTGACGCGTCGGACAGTTTATTGATCTCAACTTTTTACTCTTGGTTGATCGGCTGTCCCGCCCGGGTTTTTGTTTAGCAAATTATGATCTGAAATGCGGGATCTTAGCCGAATGTAGACCATCAGAGCGGGATCTTAGGGGTGACTTTTGTATAGTAAAAATTCTGTTTTCCTAAAACAACGGGATCTTAAGCGAACCGGGATCGTAAGCGGTGGGATCTTAGGCGGAGACTACTGTACAAGCAAAAACCGTTATCTCTGCATGGCTGGTCGTGGAATTTCTCCGAACGAAGAGTTTATGATGCGAAACAGTGAAAGCCGAAAGGAAGCTCCTGGGCAGAATCCTCCACCATCATCCAAGTCCAAGTCTCTCAGGATAGGATTGTGGAATTTTAGGACCCTTTATGAGGCTGGAAAAACTTCACAGGTCCTCCAAGAAATGCACTGATACCACCTACACATACTGGGAATCAGCGAGACCCACTTGAACCAGTCTGGACAGAAGCGAATGAAAGAGGGGGAGCTTTTAATTTATTCGGGAAATGATAGTGATGGATCACACAGGGGAGGAGTAGGGATGATCATTGACAAAACAGCGCAAAAGACATTTAGGGGCTGGGAAGCGCCAGGTACAAGAATCATCATGGCCTCATTTGGAACTAAAAACGAACTCAAGGAAAGAGATGGTAGGAAGAAGGTCATTAACATGAACATCATACATGTGTATGCCCCAACCATTGATGCAGAAGTGGAGAATAAAGATGACTTCTACAACCGCCTGCAGAGTGTGATCGACAAACTTCCAGGTAAGGACATTAACATTGTCATGTGAGACCTAAATGCAAAGGTAGGTTCGGACAATCGTCACTGTGAGGAAATCATGGGCAGACATGGATTAGGGGAGGCAAATGACAACGGAGAAAGATTTCAAAACTTCCGTGCATTCAACAACTTGGTTATTGGATTAACAATCTTCCCACATAAAAGAATTCATATGGCCACTTGGGTCGCCCGGATGGAACAACGAAAAACCAGATTGATCATTTTTGCATTTCCCGAAAGTTTAGACGCTAACTGGAGGACGTCCGAGTCTTACGAGGAGCAGACGTCGCATCAGACCACCATTTGATCCTTGGAAAGATGAAACTGAAACTGGGAAGGTATGCGCAAATTACAACTGGAAGTCGCCAAAAGTATGAAGTGAGCCTTCTTAAAGATCCAGTAAAGAAGAATGAACTCAAGTTGGAACTGAAGAACAGATTTCAAGCCCTTCAAGATCTGGATGACTGTGAAGTAAACGAACAATGGGAAAAGATAAAAGAGGCAGTAAATGCAACCAGTCAGAGCATCCTAGGACCCAAAGTCAACACCAGGAATGAATGGATTTCACAGGACTCTCTAGACAAAATCAAAAGAAAAAGAGAGCTGAAGACCCTAGTCAACAACTGCCGTACCCGAACTGAGAAACTCGCTGCACAACAAGAGTACACCGAAACAAACCGGGAGGTAAAGAATTTCATCAAGATGGGCAAGAATACCTACCTGAATAGGCAGAGAAAGCAGCAGCAGACGGGCACTTGCAGATTGCACATCAGACAACAAAGACTCTTTCAGGTAGGTTTCCTAAGCCCACTCTACCAGTGAAAAACAAAGAGGGAAAGACTATCTTCAACCCAGAGGGGCAACTGAACCGATGGAGAGAACACTTTAATCAACTTTTGAACAGACCACCTCAAGAAAACTAACCAGATATTCTTCCAGCCAGAAATGACATCCCAATCGCTACGGAACCACCTTCGAGAGAGGGAATTGCTGCAGCTATAAAAGCGCCGAAGTCCCACAAGGCAGCTGGTCCCGACCATATACCACTGGAAGCCCTTAAGGCAGATAAACATACATCAGTGGAAATCCTCCAGGCTCTATTCAAAAAGGTTTGGCAAGAAGAGGAAATACAATCAGACAGGATGGAAGGCCACCTAATCAAGCTGCCAAAGAAAGGAGACCTCAGCAATTGTAACAACTAAAGAGGCATAACACTCCTGTCCCAGAGCTGGCAACAGATGAGAAGCTCAGAGGAAAGCAGGCAGGATTCCGCAAGAACCGATCATGTGCGGACCAGATCGCTACCCGCGCATCATTGTTGAGCAATCGCTTGAATGGAATTCACCACTAGTGACACATTGCATTCGAACACATAAACTTGTCATTGCTTCGCCGAGGACGAATTGACTATTGTGTTAAAAAAATAAATTGGGGGGGGGGGGGGGGGGGGTCCATTTCCCGGGAATCGACGAACTAAGACCAAATTCTAGTGTATTTGGTAAGTTTTCACGTCAGAATTTGACCAGGAATACTAATATGACGGTAAATGTAACCGTATCAACCAAAAATGCGTTCGAAAAAATTAGCCTGGTTAAATTTTTTGCTCCACCTGACGGGACTTGACGGTGGAAATTAAATGTTATGATCGGAGGTTTGGTCTGAATGCTCGCTGGGCTAGTAAAGTGTCCAGGGACGGTTACTTATTGTTGTATGCAATTTTAAACGAAGAGGTCATGTTGCCACTGACAGGCATGAATAATTATTCAAAGTAAAAGACAAACTTCAGTACGTAAACTGACGTTGTTTATTTACATCATCGCATGGTTTATCTCACAAATGGCACAAAATAGTCCAAAAGCCTTTGGTTGTAAAGACGTTTTCAATACAGCAATAACATTTAATCTATGTTTCTCAAAATGATTTTAAAACTGGCATCACATCAACAGCAGAACAAAACAAAAATTCCAGTAACGACAGCGACGACGACAACGATCATCATCATCATCATCATCA
The DNA here is from genome assembly GCF_000002075.1 of Aplysia californica. Classification (NCBI taxonomy): domain Eukaryota; kingdom Metazoa; phylum Mollusca; class Gastropoda; order Aplysiida; family Aplysiidae; genus Aplysia; species Aplysia californica. The sequence goes on from NW_004797368.1 coordinate 276,186, forward strand.
TCATCATCATCATCATCATCATCATCATCATCATCATCATCATCATCATCATCATCATCATCATCATCATCAGTCCACCAATATCGACATAATAATAATAATAATAATAATAATAATAATAATAATAATAATAATAATAATAATAATAATAATAATAATAATAATAATAATAATAATAATAATAATAATAATAATAATAATACCGGTACATAAATCAAAAGAGCAGTGAGAACCAGTGCGTCAAAAGCAACCCCGAAACAGCAACAGCAACAACATCAACCACCACAAAAGAACCCATTGCTTTGAGCAAATAGCCCCGAGGATATATCAAGTATAATTATACTCTCAGAGGAAAGGGGGCAACAAGGTTGACACACACACACACACACACACACACACACACACACACACACACACACACAGACACACACACACACACACACAAACACACAAACACACACGTACACAGAGAGAAGGGGGAGAGATAGTCAAAAAGAAAAATACAATAAGATAATAAAATACAATTAATGAAACAAAAATGATTCCCAACCTAAAAAGCAAACAAAAAATAACTGTGCAGGTGTGCTTTGTATGTCTTCTCTTCACCGAACCCTCATTAGCCGATCGGGTGGTTGGAGGGCGTCACTGATACGTCCTACTCTTTTACTTGTCCTATCTCTTTCTGCCTGTCTGTCTTACTGTGGGGTGGAAGTGAGAGGGGACATGTGCCTGTTGATAGTGTAACGAGAGCAACAATCCCTTGTTATGTTACCAGTGACCTCGCAGACTTAATAAACCAGAGGGAGGTTACTGGCTTGTTGACCACTGGGGACGTGTTTATTAAGTCTACGAGGTCACTGGTAACATAACAGGGGATGGTTGCACTCGTTACACTATCCACAGGCACACGTCTCCTCCCACTTCCACCCCACCCCCAACCCATCCCTGTTTCCCCACGTATTTTATCACACACATTTAAGTTTTATTTCTCTCTGTTCATGTATTCAGAAGAAAAAGAAATTGGGCATTTTCACACATTTAGTAGATTTGAATATTTGAAACAGGACGATATTCTACATTCTTTCGTTATGGTGCTTCCCCTTCAAAAACTCCTGTTTCAGTTATTCAAACGATGAATTGCAAACTTTGACCATTAATGATTTATTCATAGAGGCACCAGCCATCCATGTCCAGGTGCTGTTTTAGCCTTAATGAATTGCAAACCTGGAACCACAAACTGCATCGTCTGCATCGCCCACCGTCCAAATAGCTATCACGTGCCAAAAGTATTGAGTAACAGAATAGCAGTTATTATGACATTTGGCATTTCTGATCTGTAACTGCATATTATACAAAACATGTATTAGTAGTAAAAGTGGGCTGTCAGCATTGGCATTTGCTACAAATGGACCACATGCTCGAACGAGGGCAAAAAGTGCAAAGTGAAGCAAAGTCAGTGCGCCACTTTGCTGGTCACAAAAGTAAATCGCCCCCTCATCTCAACCCCTCCATAAAAATATGAAAAAAAAGAAAAAAAAAGAAAAAAAAAGATAAAACATCCCCCCCCTCCCCAAAACGAAAGAAAAATACAACAAAGAAAATAGTAAACCAAGGCAACAACTTCATATGGACCGATGAGGACACTGGCAGTCTGTGGTCGTGCATTGTGGGTATAAATTTGGTCGGGGTTACAGAGCCTGGCGTCAAAGTATGGCACACAAGTACAGAAGAATGGTAAACACTATAATATGAACACGGTTCTGATAAAAAAGGAACAAAAAATAAACATTATGTACAGACTGTGGTGTAGACCTGCGGCCAACATTGCTATTTATAACTATAATATATTATTATCATTACGAAGTGGCAGATAGCCAGCAGTATGTCCAGGCACTGAGAGTCACGATTCTGGTTCACATAAACAATTGAGCATTATGCTGGCAGTAAACACAATTCCCGCAGCACATCACACACACACACACACACACACACACACACACACACACACACACACACACACACACACACACACACACACACACACATATACACGCAGGTACACACACATATGCACGCACACACACGCACATAGGCACACACATATACACAAACGCACACACGCACATACACACACACACACACACACACGCACACACACGCACATACACACATAAGAGGAGTGAACTTGGGATCTGTGGGCATCTGTGGAGACGTTCTCGTGTGTGAACACGTCCTGAGGTGGAGGAGACGAGCTGATTATGAGAAAGTGTGATGGTGACGGACTAAGGAACGGTCACATCACATTGTTCCAAGATGTCTGTCTTCGTTACAATTGACAACATTCTATGGCGAAGACTCAGTTCAGTTCCTCCTTCTGCCCCCTACTCCGCCTTGTCCTCCTCCTCCTTCTCCTCCTCCTTCTCCTCCTCCTTCTCCTCCTCCTTCTCCTCCTCCTCCTGCACGTCCGCTTCCTTCACCTCCTCTCTGGATGCTGCGACGTCAAGTTCAGTCACAAAAGAGTGGGGGTGGGGGTGGGGTGGGAAAGGGAGTAGTATACATTCTACTC
>NW_004797368.1:278851-284091 GCF_000002075.1 Aplysia californica
TATATATATAATTTTCTGCAAACGGATCTTCTCTGCCACCTGTTTTCATGTTTCTTAGAAAGAATTTGGATGATTATAATGGTGAATGGAGCTGTTGCAGGATTCCTCTGCTTAGTGTCGAGCAATGGGAGATGAACTCAGCCATTTTCCTCCAAAGTAATGGGACTCCTTCTTTCTTTTGCTTGTCCTAGCAAGGGAGAATCAAGCGATTTTAATCATGGACAATCACTGAGTCAGTTGTCAATATTTTCTTTTAAACCTGCCAAAAAGAACGCTGTGCATATAATCACCCTATCATCGCACACAAGAAATTAAACACATCCATTTGATAAGACTGTCTTTGGTACAATGAAAACATTTCAATTCAATTGCTAACAGGTCTATGCTCCAAAATCCAGGAATGAACATAACCATTTACAATAATATGGCATCTGTAATGAATAATGCATAGACTTGAGCAGCTACTCCTGAAAGCATTATGTCTCACTTCAGAATCTGAATGAATTAATAACATTTGAAAGCCACAATTTTTATCGTCTGCTGTAACTGATCAATCACTGCAAGATCATTGAGGTACCACCCCAACCTCAGCTCCTTCCACCCGTGAAGCCAGGTTTCACTTCACCTCAATCAACGTCCCAATTTACCAGCCACTGTCACACTTACCACGTGCATACCATCATGTTTGAAACCATGTATAATTTTGTTATTAATGAAAATACATAAATATATGCTTTAAAGATGTTATTGTCCTTTGGGGGTTGTTTTACGTGCAAGCCACATCAGGTCTGAGTTTTTCAAATGAGCGAGTATAGACAGTCATAATTGTGACAAGCCATTTGGTATCCCCAGCCGTGCAGTCCCGGCATTGAAAATAATAGGACTGACGTGGTGCTAACGTGTCGTAGGAGGCGACTAAATGGCGAAACCAGGTAGTGACTCCAGATACAGAGTCATCCCCCCTCCTGGTCGGGAGCTGAGTCACGAGGCTAACAACCTCTCTCGTAAAAAGAACTTGTCACAGAAACACATACAAGCAAAAACCATTATCTCTGCTTGACTGGTCGTGGAATTTCTCCGAACGGAGAGTTTATGATGCGAAACAGTGAAAGCCGAAAGGAAGCTCCTGGGCAGAATCCTCCGCCATCATCCAAGTCCAAGTCTCTCAGGATAGGATTGTGGAATTTTAGGACCCTTTATGAGGCTGGAAAAACTTCACAGGTCCTCCAAGAAATGCACCGATACCACCTACACATACTGGGAATCAGCGAGACCCACTTGAACCAGTCTGGACAGAAGCGAATGAAAGAGGTGGAGCTTTTAATTTATTCGGGAAATGATAGTGATGGACCACACAGGGGAGGAGTAGGGATGATCATTGACAAAACAGCGCAAAAGACATTTAGGGGCTGGAAAGCGCCAGGTACAAGAATCATCATGGCCTCATTTGGAACTAAAAAAGAACTCAAGGAAAGAAATGGTAGGAAGAAGTTCATTAACATGAACATCATACAAGTTTATGCCCCAACCATTGATGCAGAAGTGGAGAATAAAGATGACTTCTACAACCGCCTGCAGAGTGTGATCGACAAACTTCCAGGTAAGGACATCAACATTGTCATGTGAGACCTAAATGCAAAGGTAGGTTCGGACAATCGTCACTGTGAGGAAATCATGGGCAGACATGGATTAGGGAAGGCAAATGACAACGGAGAAAGATTCCAAAACTTCTGTGCATTCAACAACTTGGTTATTGGATTAACAATCTTCCCACATAAAAGAATTCATATGGCCACTTGGGTCGTCCGGATGGAAGAACGGAAAACCAAATTGATCATTTTTGCATTTCCCGAAAGTTTAGACGCTAACTGGAGGACGTCCGAGTCTTACGAGGAGCAGACGTCGCACCAGACCACCATTTGATCCTTGGAAAGATGAAACTGAAACTGGGAAGGTATGCGCAAATTACAACTGGAAGTCGCCAAAAGTATGAAGTGAGCCTTCTTAAAGATCCAGTAAAGAAGAATGAACTCAAGTTGGAACTGGAGAACAGATTTCAAGCCCTTCAAGATCTGGATGACTGTGAAGTAAACGAACAAGGGGAAAAGATAAAAGAGGCAGTAAATGCAACCTGTCAGAGCATCCTAGGACCCAAAGTCAACACCAGGAATGAATGGATTTCACAGGACTCTCTAGACAAAATCAAAAGAAGAAGAGAGCTGAAGACCCTAGTCAACAACTGCCGTACCCGAACTGAGAAACTCGCTGCACAACAAGAGTACACCGAAACAAACCGGGAGGTAAAGAATTCCATCAAGATGGACAAGAATACCTACCTGAATGGCCTGGCCGAAAAGGCAGAGAAAGCAGCAGCAGACGGGCACTTGCAGATTGCACATCAGACAACAAAGACTCTTTCAGGTAGGTTTCCTAAGCCCACTCTACCAGTGAAAAACAAAGAGGGAAAAGACTATCTTCAACCCAGAGGGGCAACTGAACCGATGGAGAGAACACTTTAATCAACTTTTGAACAGACCACCTCAAGAAAACTAACCAGATATTCTTCCAGCCAGAAATGACATCCCAATCGCTACGGAACCACCTTCGAGAGAGGGAATTGCTGCAGCTATAAAAGCGCTGAAGTCCCACAAGGCAGCTGGTCCCGACCATATACCACCGGAAGCCCTTAAGGCAGATAAAGATACATCAGTGGAAATCCTCCAGGCTCTATTCAAAAAGGTTTGGCAAGAAGAGGAAATACAACCAGACTGGATGGAAGGCCACCTAATCAAGCTGCCAAAGAAAGGAGACCTCAGCAATTGTAACAACTACAGAGGCATAACACTCCTGTCCCAGAGCTGGCAACAGATGAGAAGCTCAGAGGAAAGCAGGCAGGATTCCGCAAGAACCGATCATGTGTGGACCAGATCGCTACCCGCGCATCATTGTCGAGCAATCGCTTGAATGGAATTCACCACTAGTGACACATTGCATTCGAACACATAAACTTGTCATTGCTTCGCCGAGGACGAATTGACTATTGTGTTAACAAAAAAATGGGGGTGGGGGTGGGGGGGGGTCCATTTCCCGGGAATCGACGAACTATGACCAAATTCTAGTGTATTTGGTAAGTTTTCACGTCAGAATTTGACCAGGAATACTAATATGACGGTAAATGTAACCATATCAACCAAAAATGTGTTCGAAAAAATTAGCCTGGTTAAATTTTTTGCTCCACCTGACGGGACTTGACGGTGGAAATTAAATGTTATGATCGGAGGTTTGGTCTGAATGCTCGCTGGGCTAGTAAAGTGTCCAGGGACGGTTGCTTATTGGTGTATGCAATTTTAAACGAAGAGGTCATGTTGCCACTGACAGGCATGAATAATTATTCAAAGAAAAAAACAAACTTCAGTACGCAAACTGACATTGTTTATTTACATCATCGCATGGTTTATCTCACAAATGGCACAAAAAAGTCCAAAAGCCTTTGGTTGTAAAGACGTTTTCAATACAGCAATAACATTCAATCTATGCTTCTCTCCGAAATGTTTTTAAAACTGGCATCACATCAACAGCAGAACAAAACAAAAATTCCAGTAACGACAGCGACGACGACAACGATCATCATCATCATCATCATCATCATCATCATCATCATCATCATCATCATCATCATCATCATCATCATCATCATCATCATCATCAGTCCACCAATATCGACATAATAATAATAATAATAATAATAATAATAATAATAATAATAATAATAATAATAATAATAATAATAATAATAATAATAATGATAATAATACCGGTACATAAATCAAAAGAGCAGTGAGAACCAGTGCGTCAAAAGCAACCCCGAAACAGCAACAGCAACAACATCAACCACCACAAAAGAACCCATTGCATTGAGCAAATAGCCCCGAGGATATATCAAGTATAATTATACTCTCAGAGGAAAGGGGGCAACAAGGTTGACACACACACACACACACACACACACACACACACACACACACACACACACACACACACACACACACACACACACACAAACACACAAACATACACGTACACAGAGAGAAGGGGGAGATATAGTCAAAAAGAAAAATACAATAAGATAATAAAATAAAATTAATGAAACAAAAATGATTCCCAACCTAAATAGCAAACAAAAATTAACTGTGCAGGTGTGCTTTGTATATGTCTTCTCTTCACCGAACCCTCATCAGCCGATCGGGTGGTTGGAGGGCGTCACTGATACGTCCTACTCTTTTACTTGTCCTATCTCTTTCTGCCTGTCTGTCTTACTGTGGGGTGGAAGTGAGAGGGGACATGTGCCTGTTGATAGTGTAACGAGAGCAACAATCCCTTGTTATGTTACCAGTGACCTCGTAGACTTAATAAACCAAAGGGAGGTTACTGGCTTGTTGACCACTGGGGACGTGTTTATTAAGTTTACGAGGTCACTGGTAACACAACAAGGGATGGTAGCACTCGTTACACAATCCACAGGCACACGTCTCCTCCCACTTCCACCCCACCCCAACCCATCTCTGTTTCCCCACGTATTTTATCACACACATTTAAGTTTTATTTCTCTCTGTTCATGTATTCAGAAGAAAAAGAAATTGGGCATTTTCACACATTTAGTAGATTTGAATATTTGAAACAGGACGATATTCTACATTCTTTCGTTATGGTGCTTCCCCTTCAAAAACTCCTGTTTCAGTTATTCAAACGATGAATTGCAAACCTTGACCATTAATGATTTATTCATAGAGGCACCAGCCATCCATGTCCAGTGCTGTTTTAGCCTTAATGAATTGCAAACCTGGAACCACAAACTGCATCGTCTGCATCGCCCACCGGCCAAATAGCTATCACGTGTCAAAAGTATTGAGTAACAGAATAGCAGTTATTATGACATTTGGCATTTCTGATCTGTAACTGCATATTATACAAAACATGTATTAGTAGTAAAAGTGGGCTGTCAGCATTGGCATTTGCTACAAATGAACCACATGCTCGAACGAGGGCAAAACGTGCAAAGTGAAGCAAAGTCAGTGCGCCACTTTGCTGGTCATAAAAGTAATCGCCCCCTCATCTCCACACTTCCATAAAAATATGAAAAAAAAGAAAAAAAAAAGAAAAAAAAAGATAACCCCCCCCCTCCCCAAAACGAAAGAAAAATACAACAAAGAAAATAGTAAACAAAGGCAACAACTTCATAT
>NW_004797368.1:285755-289255 GCF_000002075.1 Aplysia californica
GTACACTTTATTCCTGTACCACAAAAAAACAACAACATTGACAGTTACGTTTTGTAACACTTATATTGTCATCAGTTTTAAAGACAAGATTGAAGTCGGTTACATAAAGGTCCTTTAGGGCGCAGTCACCTCTGTTGATATCCTGCTAGACTGCCGTGCGAGTGGCCACATTGGAATTCTTATAACGGGCCTATTTTTAACAGGGGTAGTTTGGGGAATTTTTACTGTGGTCCTATCGGACATGGACGTTCAAACGAAGGTCCTGCCACAATGTATATGACACCATGCAGTGTTGATTGAGTCGTTAAACCCATGGCATACTACCTTCCTTCGCTCCTTATTTAATACATGTAATACGATCGTGTGAATTTTTGTTTATACGAAACTGTCAGCCATGTCAGGTAGCCATATGAGAACGACCAGCAGTGTTGAAAAAAATGCAGATAGACAGGCAGAAGCAAGATGAAAGACGGTAAAGAAGCAGGACCTACCAATGACACTCTCTAATTCCAGCCACTCATGCCGACACGTTAAAAGGAAGAACATGTAACAACAGCCCCCTCCCCTAACATAACTTAACAAAGCAAAACAAAACAAAAATTAACAATCGCCCCCCTCCCCCAAAAAAGAAAGAAAATACAACAACAAAAACAACAACAACAACAGACAAACAACAAAACAACCAAACAATACATGCCCTCCAAAATACAAAGAACCAACAAACAGCCCCACCCACCCCCCAACCATATGTAGCATGAACTCATGAGCCTTGTGCGATGATCACTCACCAGTAGGTGTCGCAGCACACGTAGTAACGGCGTGGTCGAGGGATGCCGTTGAAGTCACAGGACAGACTCACGGTGTACGCGCCCTGGTTCCGGAAGTATAGCCATTGACCTATGCCCAGTTCTGGCATCCGACAGTCTCGGATGACGAAGTCGAGTCCATCACAGGTGGGGCCCCACACTACTGACCGCCTCAAACGGGGGGACATGGGCGCCTTGTGTGGGAAGGGGTTGGAGAAAAAAAATGGTTAGGCTTTAGATAAAAGATACGGTAAAACAAAAACCTGTTTCCTGTGCAACGCATTGTGATCGACCATTGCTTTTGCAGCTTGCCAACTACCTAAAATTTGGAAGAACCAAAATTAAATGTTATGTAAGACTTGATGCTCAGACAACTGCCACATTACCGAGGTTTTAGCTAGCAGTACCCCTTCTCATGATGGTATTAGGCCAACCTCATTTAGTCTATTTTCAATTTTATCCCTCCACCACCACCACTCTCCTTTCATACCCCTGTAATCACCAAAGCAACCGGTCTTCAGTTTCGTTCTAAATTTAGCGGTTGCGAATTTTGGCGGTTAAGCGCTCTCGTCCGTACAAAACCTGGTAGACCAAATATGTGAATGAACGTGTTCACCTGCGGAATTTAGTAAGCTTACACGCCACAGACAGAGGCCTGAGATAAGAGATTCATGAAAACGACGTTGGCTTTAGAAATATCTCGCCTGTTTTAATAAGCTTCTCTTTTTTCAATGTTAAATCAATTTCCTGAAATAGCTCGGTGTTTGAATTGAATACCGGGTTGGTTTTCCCTATGTTTGGGTTGTGCAATCGCAAGACGAAAGAAGCGCCGAGTAAACCGGGGACCAAGGCCTGGTAAGACAGCAGGAGGAAGGGAGTAGGGAAGGGAGAGAAAAATCTACGTAATCGGGGCCAGGGAAGCAAAGGTCACTTAAGGTCTGGCCTTGTACAGTTCACGTGACTGGAACTCTGGGCTCAACTGGGCTGGGGTCTAGACATCACGTGTGTATCTATTACTATAAAGAGATATCTAGCACAGGGGCAGCATAATGAACAGGAGTAGAAATGTCAATATTTAACAACTAGGTGAACGAGGAATGGACGCAACATTACCCCTTCCAAACTCTGGACGAGATCCCTTCACTCGAAAACACTGGGACAGTTAACCGATGGTCCAGTATTGACTGATAAACAAGATACACGCGTAGATAAAGTAACAGATAGGTATGACATGAAACAAACAAACGCGCTCGGGCACAAACACACAAACATACACATAGATAGATAGATTGATAGATAGATAGCGAGAGAGAGAGAGAGAGAGAGAGAGAGAGAGAGAGAGAGAGAGAGAGAGAGAGAGAGAGAGAGAGGGCGGAGCCGGGGGTGGATCACGCGCATGTCCTATAAACAAGTCAAAGTCACCTCGACCCGTCAAACCTGCGCACAGACCACAGACTTGGTCTTGGTAGATCACACACGCGAAAAAGCCTCTACCTATTTATACATTTGCTGTACCACATAGATGGCCCCTTTTGGCTCCTGCCCCGTGAAATGCGTCAGCAACATTCAACGGGCTAGAATTTCCCTACAGCTCAGAGAGCGTTTTGAGTAGGTTGCGTGGGAGAGGTGGGAGGAATATAGGTGTGTAGGCCTAGGTGCCTAAGTGTTTTTGCTAAGAAAACGGATGATGCGATGTCATTGTCATGGTATTTCCTCGTCTCTCGTACTTGGTGTCTGCTTACACTACACCCTCTCCCCCTGTCTCATATCTCTCCACTCCTCCATCTGTCAAAGAGTCTACCTGTCAAACCACATGCCGGTACATCTTCCTTATCATTTTTTTTTCTTATAAAAAAACTCACCAACACAAACAGACATTGTACTGTATTTAAGAATACACAAACACGCACACACGTGCTCGCTCGCGCACACCTAACTTCCTATAATTAAATTCATTTGAACGAAGCCTGTCTATCCATGTCTACCCTCCAAACTTACCTGGGTAACACTCTCCCATCAAAACACCCACATATAACCAGTCTGACTCCTAACACTCATCGATCTACAAAAATATCACACACCTAGACCTACCCAAAAAGCAATCTACCAATTTTCTACCTGTCACACACTCAGTTACCTCTCCACCCCGGCTGGACTCCTTAACACATACCTATTTACTATTTACCTATTTATTTTCTCGGCTCCTCCTTCCCACCTCCCATCTTTCCTTGTTATCATCTATCTATCTCTACCAAAACTTCTTATTTCGCCTTCATGTCTTCTCAACCAGGATACCTGTCTTTCCAGTGACTTTCCACCCACTCAACCGAAGTGTCTGCTTTTTACAAAAAGGTGGCTATAGCGGTTGGAGCACTCTACAGCCCCCGCCTGTGTTAAGGCCAATCCACAGAATTCTACACTTCTCTAAGTGTAGAATTCTGTGGGCCAATCTCCCTTTTCGATTCCCTCTTTCTCTCACCCTCTGTTCTGTCTGACGAGTTTCTTTCTTTCTTTTTTTTTTTTAACATCCGTGTTTCTCCCGACGGTCTTTTTTTTTCATCGTGGCGGTTCTATTCACACAGTTCACCTAATGTAAATGTGTTCCAAACAAGAAAGCAACCCCCCTCCCTCTCTTTGTACTTCTCTTTCTTTCAGTCTGCCCCCCCTCCCCCGTGTTCTTTCTCTCTCTCTCTC
>NW_004797368.1:291188-292707 GCF_000002075.1 Aplysia californica
TTCTTCTTCTTCTTCTTCTTCTTCTTCTTCTTCTTCTTCTTCTTCTTCTTCTTTCTATCTTGACATTGACGACACGTTTGGCGATGACGTTGACCACCAGAGTGAACGCAGAAGTGACAAAATAGCGGCCAGGTTCTGCTACGATCCGGACCCCCGAAGAGGGCGGGGAAGTACTGTTCAAGGGCACTGCTCACTTCTTGGGCCACCTGACAGATGACATAGATGACGGCATGGTCATGTGCGAGTGTGGTTGGTGGGTGCTCTGGTGTGGTTTTTGCCTTCTCTCCAATCAAACATCTATTGTATCTGTTTCTCGTCCTTCATTTCTTAAAGATGTATGTCACTCTCTACATCACCTCTAATCTTCGGTGTTTAAATGACATAACTGTATAGCAAGTGTCGCAAATCTCTGACTATAACAACAACAACAACAACAACAACAACAACAACAACAACAACAACAACAACAAAAACAACAACCAAAAAACGAACAAAAAACCGTGGTCACACTTTAATCGTGTGACTGGAAGAGATAGGCCAACGCGTTTTTCCTTCACTGCCAAGGTTGAACTGCGAGACCTCAGTAAATGTCAAGAGTTAGCGTGCACAGCAGAGTAGATAGTAGAAAATTGTCTGTGAGCTAATTTTTCGTGCTTTCTTGTCATTCAAACCGGAAGTTGGTGTTTTCTTTCTTTCTTTCTTTCTTTCTTACTCCTGCGCGCTGAACAGTAGTTCTCCAGAAACCATTTAATTTACGTGGTAAAAGATGGGGTTAAACACCACCGAGGTATCAGGATCTGTCTGTTATCTGTTATTGTATACTGCCAGTTCGTTGGCTCTCCCCCCCCACCTCCCTGTTGTTTTTAGAGGACTTACTTTTGTCTTATCAAACTGCATTCCCTCAGTCCCTGAGCGCTTATCCACTCCCTGCATTATGTTTGTAACCTTTTAACCTCTGCCTGACCTTATCGCTTTCCCTATGTGGGTGGCAATGTATTCATTCACTGCATTCGAGACCGCCTTCCCGAGGAGTCCTGCTTCTGCCCTGTCCTTGTTTCTGAGGGAATACACCCCTTTCTGACCTCTGCACACCTCTTGCGACTATCTTTCAAACCATTCGTCATCAGCAACCATGTTGTCAGCTGAGATAAAGGATCTGAATTGTGCACTCGAGTCATGTGTTTAACGGCTGTGGTTAGATAAGTGTTTGATAGTAAAACTGTGACATGTGTACTGTGCATGCGCTCACTGGGTGTTCCACCAGAGGGAAAAGCTGTTGTGCTTGTTATAACTATTTCAGAGGCAAATAAGATTGAGGTTCATCAACCGGTCAGTCAGTTGCGGGGAGCGAGGTGAAGAGAGGACAGGGAATGACTCTGACACATGTACAAAAAAAACCCAACCCAACACACACACATACTCAGGGGAAGGGGGAAGACAGAGGTTGATAATAGATAGATGGATAAACCGATATATTTATATACATACACACACACACACACACACACACACATATATA
>NW_004797368.1:292958-294309 GCF_000002075.1 Aplysia californica
AAGGTCCGAAAGCAAAATCCAAACGCTGTGACAACTATATTACAAAACAAATACGTCGACAACAGTACGAACAGTTACCAGATCATCATCATCATCATCATCATCATCATCATCATCATCATCATCATCATTATCATCATCATCATCATCATCATCATCATCAACAACAACATCATGTAACCCCTACCTGTGCAGAAGAGAGGGCGTCCGAATCGACGCCGGGGAATCCCCCTCCGATGTCCAGCAAGTCCATGTCGAAGCCCAGCTGATGTCCAGCGCTGAACACGGCATGGGCCTCACGGATTGCCTGACTGAAGCAACGCTCGTCAGAGGGTAGACTGCCCTCATGGAAACTGGAAAAGGAACCACATAATGACCATCTATCTATCAATCTATCAATCAATCTATCTATCTATCTATCTATCTATCTATCTATCTATCTATCTATCTATCTATCTATCTATCTATCTATCTATCGATCTGCCTGCCTGTCTGTCTGCCTGTCCGTCTGTCTGCCTGTCTGTTTTTGAATAAGGTTCAATGTGCCCTTTCTCAAGAGTATACAACTCAGCGCCACGTATTTAGGAGATTTTGATAATTTACTGGCTACTCATTAAAATAAACCCAGGAAAAAAGGAAACAATAATATAAACAAAACATTCCCCAAACAACCACCCCCCCCCCCTAAAAAAAATCCCGAAGGAAATACCAGAGAGGAATCTCACAAGTCTCAATGACTTAGTTAAGAAAGACTACTCTAGCAAATATCTGTGGTGCACTGTTAACGAAATGCTTTTTGGGTAGTCTCCCTTGTTGTAGTTCTCGGGCAATGCATGTAATACATAATGTACATTATCGTCTTTGAAAGAAGCTGTGAATTTTACAAAGATAAAACAGTTCTTAGAACAGAAATTGGTCTTTCTATAGAGAAGGTTGTTGTCTCAGAATGCCTACGTGCAGAGAGATCACTGAGGTAGGAGTCTGTTCCACTGCTCCGGGCGTCTGTATACTTCTTCCAGGTCGACTACGAAGAAAGCATTTTCCTGGTTCTGAAACAAAAAAAACAACCAAACCGTTAAAATATACATTTAGAAATGGGCTCTCTCTGCCTACTCTTCGCCCCTCCCCTTCCCCCTCCCCCTTTTCCCTTTCGCTTTCTCTCTTTCTTTATCTGTATCTGCTTGCGATAATGAAAGCAAGTTTAGATTGAGTTCTACGGGGACTAAAATTCTCTCTCTCCCTCTCTCCCCCTTTCACTCTGTCTGTCTGTCTGTCTGTCTGTCTGTCTGTCTGTCTGTCTGTCTGTCTGTCTGTCTGTCTGTCTGTCTGTCTGTCTGTCTGTCTGTCTGTC
>NW_004797368.1:294409-297032 GCF_000002075.1 Aplysia californica
CCTACCCAACCACTCTACCCACCTATCCTACGGTCCGGCCTGCCCTGGTCTGTTCGCCCTGTCGGTTTGTTCTGCCTTTCTGTTTTTAGAATAAGGTTCCAAGGTCCCCTTTCCCCAAGGAGGTATCAACCCCCGCGCCCACGTTTTTTAGGGGATTTTGATAATTTACTGGCTACTCATTAAAATAAACCCAGGAAAAAAGGAAACAAAAATATAAACAAAACCTTCCCCAAACACCCACCCCCCCCCCCCTAAAAAAAATCCCGAAGGAAATACCAGAGAGGAATCTCACAAGTCTCAATGACTTAGTTAAGAAAGACTACTCTAGCAAATATCTGTGGTGCACTGTTAACGAAATGCTTTTTGGGTAGTCTCCCTTGTTGTAGTTCTCGGGCAATGCATGTAATACATAATGTACATTATCGTCTTTGAAAGAAGCTGTGAATTTTACAAAGATAAAACAGTTCTTAGAACAGAAATTGGTCTTTCTATAGAGAAGGTTGTTGTCTCAGAATGCCTACGTGCAGAGAGATCACTGAGGTAGGAGTCTGTTCCACTGCTCCGGGCGTCTGTATACTTCTTCCAGGTCGACTACGAAGAAAGCATTTTCCTGGTTCTGAAACAAAAAAACAACCAAACCGTTAAAATATACATTTAGAAATGGGCTCTCTCTGCCTACTCTTCGCCCCTCCCCTTCCCCCTCCCCCTTTTCCCTTTCGCTTTCTCTCTTTCTTTATCTGTATCTGCTTGCGATAATGAAAGCAAATTTAGATTGAGTTCTACGGGGACTAAAATTCTCTCTCTCCCTCTCTCCCCCTTTCACTCTGTCTGTCTGTCTGTCTGTCTGTCTGTCTGTCTGTCTGTCTGTCTGTCTGTCTGTCTGTCTGTCTGTCTGTCTGTCTGTCTGTCTGTCTGTCTCTTTCTCCCCCCCCCTCTCTCTCTCTCTCTCTCTCACTCTCTCTCTCAGCTTTGTTTTTTTTTCTCACACTGTCAGGTTTTTCATCCAGGCTTCCTACTTTCATAGACCCCTTCCTTCAATTCTTTATTTCTTCCCTCTGTTCATCTCATTAATGACCCCTTTTTTCTTTCATAATCCATTGCTTCCTCCAGTCTTGTCTTTCAACCGTAACCCGTGCAAAAAGAAAAAAGAAGACAGCATGGTTTCATGAACATTGTCACGTTCCTCTGAAGCAAGACACTGACTAGCTGACACACTGTTACAAATCTCCCCCTCCCCCCCCTCTCTGTCTGTGTCTGTGTCTGTGTCTGTGTCTGTCTGTCTGTCTGTCTGTCTGTCTGTCTGTCTGTCTGTCTGTCTGTCTGTCTGTCTGTCTGTCTGTCTGTCTGTCTGTCTCTCTCTCTCTCTCACACACATACACAACACACACACATACACACACACACACACACACACACACACACACACACACACACACACACACACACACAAACACAGAGGCACAAACACAGAGGCACAAACCATGTTGTCCATCATCTCCACCTTCTCCTGCACCAACTCGGACATCCAAGGAAGTTTCCCTGCATGCACCTCCAGCAGGGCGCCACTGTCGCTCACACTCTGCACGCTCGGCATCCTGATTACCCTGCATTTAGTAAATCTAAAAACTAAGATACGTCAATGCTCTGTGCGCTCCGATTGTCACTTTACATGGGGGAACACGAGTTATTTGTAGTGAATCTCGTCACCTGGTTGCTGTAGTGGTTAAGCCAGGTTAGGCGTTTCATCGTTTCCCGCAGTAAACCTAAGTTCGATTCCCATGTGGGTAGAATTTTTATCAAGTATCTTGGGCTTCCTGCTAAGACGTTGTATCCTTCAGTGTGGGTTGGCCCAGTTAGGTAGGCTCGAAACCAGCCTCCCAGATGATCTAAATTGTGTTGATGGGGGCGTAAAACACCTAATAATAACAACAAATCCCCACAAAACAGCAAATACAAGAACACTACATCGGGTTGATTACAACAGTGGGCTGGATTACGCTGCGGGTGACACAATTTCGAAAGTTCAACGGTGGCGTTTATGACACTAAATTGTTTGAGACATTCTTATCGCCCTACTTTCCGCCCTCTTTGTTCAGTCCAGTAGGAAAAGGACATTGAGTGCGGAGTATGGAATCCACAGTGATTATAGGAGCGTTAACATGCATTTCAGTCTGGACGGTCGGAGAACAGGCCGCCTTATCGAAAGTTGGTCACGGGGAGATAGAGGCCTAGCGCAGACAACGGGTAGTGCAGAAGTGAGAGGGTGAGAGAGCATCAAGCCGTGTGCTTGATTAAACACGAGTCCAAAATTACGGCATTTACGGTGTATTGTTTCTTTAACGCAATTATTACTTTGGAAAGGACATTGGAAATATATATTAATGCTTTAACTGGAAAAATACCAACACTTAATAAATCATACTAAGAAAAAGTCTCATACTCATAGCGGAGATGGATGGAGAGAGAGGCAGTAAAATGTTGATCAAGCAAGGCTTTACAATCTTGCAAGCACATGCCACAAACACAAACAAACAGAAACAGGCAATAATATAAAATAACAATATCTGTATATAAAATAGATATATAATGCAAATATATAGAACGCGATCTAAATATATATCAT
>NW_004797368.1:297132-298110 GCF_000002075.1 Aplysia californica
GCATCAGACGAGAGTGCTAGTTCTCTCTCTCTCTCTCTCTCTCTCTCTCTCTCTCTCTCTCTCTCTCTCTCTCTCTCTCAGCTTTGTTTTTTTTTTCACACTGTCAGGGTTTTTCACCCAGGCTTCCTACTTTCATATACCTCTTCCTTCAATTCTTTATTTCTTCCCTCTGCTCATCTCATTAATGACCCCTTTTCTATTTCATAATCCATTGCTTCCTTCAGTCTTGTCTTTCAACCGTAATCCTTGCAAAAAGAAAAAAGAAGACAGCATGGTTTCATGAACATTGTCATGTCCTCTGAAGCAAGACACTAACTAGCTGACACACTCTCTCTCTCTCACACACACACACACACACACAAACACAGAGGCACAAACCATGTTGTCCATCATCTCCACCTTCTCCTGCACCAACTCGGACATCCGAGGAAGTTTCCCTGCATGCACCTCCAGCAGGGCGCCACTGTCGCCCACACTCTGCACGCTCGGCATCCTGATTACCCTGCAATTAGTAAATCTACAAACTAAGATACGTCAATTATCTGTGCGCTCCGATTGTCACTTTACATGGGGGAACACGAGTTATTTGTAGTGAATCTCGTCACCTGGTTGCTGTAGTGGTTAAGCCAGGTTAGGCGTTTCATCGTTTCCCGCAGTAAACCTAAGTTCGATTCCCATGTGGGTAGAATTTTTATCAAGTATCTTGGGCTTCCTGCTAAGACGTTGTATCCTTCAGTGTGGGTTGGCCCAGTTAGGTAGGCTCGAAACCTGCCTCCCAGATGATCTAAATTGTGTTGATGGGGGCGTAAAACACCTAATAATAACAACAAATCCCCACAAAACAGCAAATACAAGAACACTACATCGGGTTGATTACAACAGTGGGCTGGATTACGCTGCGGGTGACACAATTTCGAAAGTTCAACGGTGGCGTTTATGACACTAAATTGTTTGAGACATTCTTATCGCCCTACTTTC
>NW_004797368.1:298210-299757 GCF_000002075.1 Aplysia californica
CCCCCCCCCCACCCAATTCGCAATCCCTCACCCTACATAGGACCGGCAACTGTGGTGTAGTGGTTATCGCAGTAAACCTGAGTTCGATTCTCATGAGGGTAGAATTTATATCAAGTATCTTGGGCTTCCCGCTGAGACGTTTCCCTCAGTGAAGGTTGGCCCTGGCAGGTAGCCTCGAAACCTGCCTCCCAGATGTTCTAAATTGGGTTGACGGGGGCGTAAAACACCTTATAATAACAACTACAAAACCCCAAAACAGCAAATACAAGAACACTACATCGGGTTGACTACAACAGTGTGCTGGGCTACGCTGCGGGTGACACAATTTTGAACGTTCGACGGGGGCGTTTACGACACTAAATTGTTTGAGACATTCTTATCGCCCTACTTTCCGCCCTCTTTGTTCAGTCCAATCGGAAAAGGACATTGAGTGCGGAGTATGGAATCCACAGTGATCATAGGAGCGTTAACTCACTGACGACATGCATGTTAGTAATTCGGCAAAGCTTGGCGATTCACTGCTTTGGGACATTTTAAAAGATATAACTTTATATCCATACTGTCTTCTTATCCTGAAACTTAGAGAAAAGCAGACAACACAACGTGCATGCTGTGTAATATATTTAAACAAAAACATGTTAAAAAAAATTGTGCATCATATTCGAAATATGCCAAAATATTCTGTTTGGTTTTCTGCTTATCGGACATAATAATTATTTGTGTCCACCAGTTCCTTAAAGAGTTAAACTATCCCGCACCATGCCCACCCCCCTCTTTTCCACTCGACCCCCATCCTTACTGACTGAAATCTTTGGCGCGTTCATTCATCCAACATATTGTTATTCTTATCACATTGCTGCACAGCCTGTTGAGGACTTGGTTAAAACGGGGAAGTTAAGTCAAGGCTTGAATCTGGATTGGGTCAAAGTTCTAAATATACTCGCTTATCCCTCTGCCTTTTTCTTTTTCTTTCTTTCTAAATCGGGACCAAGAGGCCCGGCAGTGGCGTGGCCTATATAGTATTGTGTCTGCTGCTGTAGGCTGTTACGGGGGGAAAACTGGCACGTCGTGGGAAAGCATTACATAGCAGAAAAACAAGTTGTACCCCAGGCCTGTTTGTCATGGTCCCAAAAATTGAAAAACAAATTATACCCTTTTTTTCTCAGCATTCCGAAGCAAACCGATACTATGACTGGCAGGCGTGGAATTCATGCAACAAGGTCAGTTTAGTAGACCATTTTCCTTTCTCTACCCTCTTCCTCTACCCACACTCCCACTCCTTCGTACCCGCTGAAAACTTTTTAAAGCTCAGCATAAAGTACATCAGCACAAACACACCCTACCCCTCCTCCCCATAATATGATTAATCCCTCCTCCTTAAAATCAAGACACGTCCTTGTTGCTAACACCCACCTCCCCATAATATTTATGCACTCTCCCTCCCTCACGCCCTTCCGCCCTCCCTAAACGCCCTACTCACCAGCCTCCAAACGCGCACGCACTCCCCCCTCCCTTTTTAGGCATTACTCCCAAAGACCTTACCCCCC
>NW_004797368.1:299964-315443 GCF_000002075.1 Aplysia californica
CGTTCTCTCCCCCCCCCCCCCCCCCCCACACGCCCCACTTTCTCACCGAGATAAAAGACACCAGGCCAAGTGTCGGGGTTCAAAATAAATTCTCAGCGCCGGCGTCCCCTGACCCCTACCCGTGGAGCGCCGTGAAATTTGAGGAATAATAATATTATGTTTTTGTACATTGTCTGACCTGAAAGTGGAGTTTTCATTTCTCCTATTTCCCCACCCCCTTTCCACCCCCGGAAACCCTGACCTCCTTGATAAACAGGCTTACTATTCCTCTCTTTCCCGACAAGAAATAGAGAGAGCCAAGCTGTCGATTTTGAGGATTATGAAATAAACCACACATTAAATGTTTTTCCCGCCTAGCAAAGGGACCACCATTGCACCTCCCCCGCTCCCCCCTCCCCTAACAATAAAACATTTTTCAAGTTATTTTCCGAAAGTATAAGAATGATAATGACAATAATAGAAATACTAATCTATCGGTGTTTATAACAAAATACTAATACTAAGATAAGATACATTTCTTATTGATCTCCACAAAGAGAAATTTGCAGAGGCATAGAAAATACATACGTGCTAACGAACTTATCAAAACAGATAAAGACACACACACACACACACACACACACACACACACACACACACACACACACACACACATACACCCACACACACTCATACAAACATGCGCACACACACCCACGCACAAACACATATACACACACGCACACACACAAACAAACACTTTTTCATACACCAATAGTCAATAGATGAATATACAAAATGACTTAAAAGCACGAGCTGATAAGATTATAATACTGATTCCAAAACGTATAAAACTTTGTAGGCATAAGCGCTATACGAATGCTGTCTGTACAAATAAATGATGGTTGTGGTTGTGGTGGTGATGGTGGTGGTGATGGTGGTGGTGATGATGATGATAATAATATGATTATGATGATGATGATGACAACGATGATGATGATAAGGATAATAATGATGATGATAGTGATGATGAAAATAATAATAATAATAATAATAATAATAATAACAATAATAATAATAATAATAATGACAATAATAATGATTCTAAAAATTAAAATAATGATGATGATGATGATGATGATGATGATGATGATGATGATGATGATGATGATGATGATGATGATGATGATGATGATGATGATGATGATGATGATGATGATGATGATGATGATGATGATGATGATGGTAATGATATAGTAACAATAATAATATAATAATAATAATAATAATAATAATAAAATAATAATAATAATATAATAATAATATAATAATAATAATAATAATAATAATAATAATAATAATAATACGGATATGATAATGATAGTAATGATAGTAATGATAATGTTAATGATAACGACAACAACAACCCCCCCCAAACAAACACACTTACAATAATATTTATAATGATAACGAAAATAATAATAATAATAATAATAATAATAATAATAATAATAATAATAATAATAATAATAATGATTGTATTACTATTCTTAATAATATTAATAGTATTATTAATAATAATAAAAATAACAACAATGATTGATACTACTACTACTACTAGTAATAATAAAAATAGGTCTATTTATAATAGTAATATATAATTACTTTTGCTATCATAATCTTTTATTGTTTCTATTATTGTTTTATTGTTGTTGCTGTTATTATTTATTATTATCATTATCATGTAATAGCATATTTGTGTTCTAATTCTATTATCACTATTGGTTTTATCATGACATTCAATCCATATTATTATAATGATGATCACAGTTAATGTTGTTGTAAAACTGTTATATTTTTTAGTATTATTACCTCTAATTTACGTGCTAATCCTTCTTCTTGCTCTTGTTTTTATTCTTGCTCTTATTCTTATTCTTGTTCGTGTTCTTTGTGTTCTTGTTCATCTTGTTCTTGTTGTTCTTGTTGTTCTTAGTTTATAATACTACTACTACTACTACTACTACTACTACTACTACTACTAATAATAATAATAATAATAATAATAATAATAATAATAATAATAATAATAATAATAATAATAAATATACTTATTAGATTGCAACGATAACTGACAATTATGTGTGAACTAGTGTCGTCGTAAAGTTTAAAAAAACTACCTGGAACTTGATAAACACGGTTAAAAGAAAGAGAGATGCCGGACAGAGATACAGGATATAGAAAAGAAAGAGAGATGCCGGACAGAGATACAGGATATAGATTATTTTCTCCTCACATCTTGGCAGTTTAAGGGAGTTCTTGGTGGTTCTGTGAGTGCATAAACCTGGTCTTCTTTTGGAGAAGCGAGAGCAACCCTCGGAAAATGATATGAATAAAATTAAAATGCTTTAACTACACTGAAAAATCCAAAATTATCCCAAAACGACTTTCAATGGAAAATTCGGGAACATATTTAAGCAAGACGCCAGGCGTTCTCAACTCTCAACTCACCTTGTTTGACCCTAGAAACGAGTTGAGAAGTTGATTTTTTTTTTGTTCCTATAAGTATGCAGATGGCTGCAACAGAATGGCTGTGACAATTACAAAAGGCGATACTTTAATGTGAGTTCTCAGAGAGTTGATCAATTCTTCACCGGAGTGATCAGCTGTTCTGGCAATCGAGGCAGCATGCTCACATTTTATACTCGGAGCCAGCCATTCTTTTCCCTCTTTTTCTTGCTGAAAAATTTGGTGATACGCACTTCTTTAATCACCTTTTGATATAGCAGACGTCTACAGGTTTTGTTTTGGGACAAAGTTCTGAGTTTCGTGCGCAAGAGCTGACGTCGAGCCTGTTTGAAGTCATTGACAAGCCGGCCGAGTGGAGCAGAGTCCCGGCCGCCTGAGGTGAGAGAGGGCCGGGCCGCTATTCATCGCAGATGTCCACCTTAAAGGTTGAACAACGCGTGACGGAGTCCAAGTTACAATCATCGACTGTATACTTCCATGTCTCCCCCCCCCTCTCTCTCTCTCTCTCTCTTTCTCTCTCTTTCTCTTTCTTTCTCTTTCTTTCTCTCTCTCTTTCTCTCTCTTTTTTTCTGTCTGTTTGTCCGGGGACGAGAGAGATCCATGGATGAGAGTGGAGAGGATGTGCCAGAACAGTGTCTTGCAAACACGTTTGCCTGTCCACCTCAGGTATTCTACCCGTGGAAGGGCTCCAGATGCCATTATTAGAATTAATGATTCTCTCTTTAACTGGACTTCCCAATTCTTTCTTTAAAGGGAGGGGGTGGGGGAGGAGAGCCTCATCCGCCCTATACACACATATAATCCACGTTTTTCCAGCCCCTACATTGAACTCTGTCTCCATAAGACACATTTTTCCGAACGCCTCTTTTTCTATACCTGTCTGTCTGTCTGTCTGTCTGTCTGTCTGTCTGTCTGTCTGTCTCCATCTCTCTCTCTCTCTCTCTCTCTCTCTCTCTTCTCCTCTCTGTCTTCATTTCTCTCTCCTTCTATCTCTCCCCCCCGTCTCCCTCTCTCCCCCTTTCTCTCTCTCTCCCTTCTCTTTCTTTCTTTCTTTCTTTCTTTCTTTCTTTCTTTCTTTCTTTCTTTCTTTCTTTCTTTCTTTCTTTCTCTTTCTTTCTTTCTTTCTTTCTTTTTCTTCGCCCCCCCCTCCCACACGCACCCGTGGTTTATCTGGAGAAATCAGACATTGGCGAAGAGTCTAAAGTCAAGTCCAACCACTAATCTGTGGTGTCTTGATAGAGAGAGATAGATAGATAGATAGATAGATAGATAGATAGATAGATAGATAGATAGATAGATAGATAGATAGATAGAAAGATAGATAGATAGATAGATAGATAGATAGATAGATAGATAGATAGATAGAGAGATAGATAGATAGAGAGAGAGAGAGAGAGAGAGAGAGAGAGAGAGAGAGAGAGAGAGAGAGAGAGAGAGAGAGAGTAAGTATGTTTCCCCCTTCCTCCTAAAAAAAGATAGTCTTGTAATGTCCATGTACGTGTACAACAAAATCTGAATTATTTTGAGCAAAACGACTTAGCTCATAAAATATCTAGGAAAGCAGAGGTCTGCAAAATTCTTCGCTCTTGGCAGTTTGGTCAGAATCAACATTTTCCGCATCATTCAGCACGTAATACCAAAGATCGTACATATAACAAGATAGATCACTCATCCAAAAATGTGTCCACGGAACTCCGCGCATTGGTTCAGATGGCGCTGTAGTCTTTGTTTTGAAGCTCTCTTTCGTTTCTCCAGAAAAAGAATAGGAATAGCACCGTTTGTTAGTTTCGCTTTTATTGTTTTTCACACAAGTAGGATAGCCCTGTTCGCAAAGTCCGCACTGTTTCGAAGAGGGCGCCATCGGGATTTTAGGACCCTTTTTTAATTGTCTCAAAGAGAGGAGTGAACTATCTTGTTATGTACGATCGTTGATAATACCAAAGATAGTAAATAACAAGATGGGCCACTCAGCCAAAAAAGTGTCAGCAGGAAGTATGCTCTTTGCTTCAGATGGCGCTGCTGTCTGTTTTGAAGCTCTCTTTCGTTTTTCCAGAAGAAGAATAGGAATAGCACCTCCTTGTGTGCGCAGATCGACTGCTGTTCATCAGCAGTTCGGGAACGTTCAGTGCGGAGTTTTAGTTTTTAAAAATTTTAATGACCTCTCGCCTTTCATTCTAAAGTCAAATTAAACGAAGAAAACCATCACCCTTTCCTCCGGTAGAGGTTTTTTCGTCAGCGTAACCATTAAAAAAAAGCGTTCCTCCGAAATTTATCCCAAAACTTGCTAGTTTCACTTTGATTTTTAAAAACTCAAGTAGGGTAACTCTGTTCGCAAAGAGTGCGCTTTTGTGAAGAGGGCACCACCAAATTTTGAGGACACTTTTTTAATTGGCTCAAAGAGAGAAGTGGCCCATCTTGTTATGTACTATCATTGATAATACTAATATAAATACGAATATGAATACGAATACTAAAGCTCATATTAATACTAACACTAATACTGACGCTCTACAGCATGCTCAATGCTATTTACAACCATATCATTGCCCTCAACAGACTCCAGAACACTCAGAAACATAGTCTGCTTCCCGTGAAGCATATAATGAAAGCTGTGGATTGCTTTGTATTAACAAACTCACAAGATCTTTGGCTGTCTATGGCAGGGTACCCACTCCCACCTGGGTGAAGTGAGGAAAATTCGGGTAAAGTGCCTTTCCCAAGGACACAACATCGAGCCCCTGACATATTTAACTGCTCGACCTCTACGTTGCGAGTGCGAGAGCCTAACCACAAGGCCACCGAAACTGCGTAATGGTCAAGAGGTGTCATTGTAATTTTATTGGGATTTCCTGTCACTGCTACTGTCCTCTTCCACTGCATAAGCATCTTCGACGTGAGTGGTTGGCGGGCGCTCTGGTGTGGTTTGCTCCATCTTTCCTATCAAACTTCTATCGTCCTTATCTCTCCTCCTTTTTGTGTTTGTTACTCTCTTGTAACACATCTATTCTTCGGCACTTATATTACCTTATTGGGTGGCAAGTGCCGTAAAACTCTTACTAAAGCTAAAACACCTTCGACTGATTGCTTCAGTGTAGGGCTTGGTTCTCCGAGGCTTTGCAATTCTGCTTGCAATTCTTTGGCAGTGACACCATTAACAAAAGTCACCCCGTTCTTCTGCAGTTCTCCTGTATCTCTTCCGTGGGACTTCACCGAAGTTTCCTGGGTAAAAAAGTAAGAGGTCAGAAAACAACCTTGTTTTTGTCAATCTGTCAAACCGTTGTTCAATGCTGGCCACACTTGTGTACTGTGCACATAAGTTGGTTGTACACTTTAGCGCGGTACGTCTTGATTAATAGGTCAGAAGCTGGCGCATCCTCTTCTGTGGACTGTACGTCGGGAGAATCTGTTTTCGTCCCACCATTTTCATTCGTCGTACCCGTTTTCACCCGACATTGATTCGTTTACTTCAAGTTCACTGCAGTTCCGCTCCAATTCCAAAATGTTTTTACGAAGCGCTGTAAAAATTCAATGTTTATATTCCCATCAGCAGGGGGATGGAAGTTGGTTTTCGTGCATAGTGTAAATTCGGTTTCAAAGTTTGACAAACAACAACGTGATAAAACATTTCGTTGAAAATCCTTGTAATAAAACCGTTGTTAATGATCTGTTATAAATCCAGCGTAAAACTAGTTTACAGTCTGCCACTGTCTCAAGAGGTAATAGGCTGAAGTTTCTAGCAAGCGGCAATGACAAAGTATGGTAGTCTGAGAATATCACCACACACACAGAATGAATGAGAGAGAGAAAGAGAGAAAGATAGAGATAGAGAGAGAGAGAGAGAGAGAGAGAGAGAGAGAGAGAGAGAGAGAGAGAGAGAGAGAGAGAGGGAGAGAGAGGGAGAGGGAGAGAGAAAGAGAAAAAGAAAGAGGAGAGGGAGAGATAGATATATAGATAAATAGATAGATAGATAGATAGGTAGACAGATAGATAGAAAGATAGATAGATAGATAGATAGATAGATCGATAGATAGATAGATAGATCGATAGATAGATAGATAGATAGATAGATAGATAGATAGATAGATAGATAGAGAGAGAGATAGAGAGGCGGTGGGGGGGGGGCAGTGGAGGATTATAGGTATCGAAATGTAATCGATTACATGTACATTACTTTGCCAATGTGGGACGAAACCGGGAAAACAATCTTGGCTGTAGAAAGTGGGACGAACGGGGGTGGTGAAAAGAAGATATTGGATGAAAACTGGTAAACCGAGTACTTCATCGATGCTTTCCAGTTTTATGGGCACAGACTCTTCCACGCAAAGACCTGATTCACTTTCCCCCAGCCCATCATTCGCCCACCAGATAATTTTTCCTGCCGCGTGTTGAAGATCTTCGAAATTACCTGCATAATTGATAGTAACTCCACTACTCTTTACACAGTCAACAGGTCCACTTACAAAGTTTGCAAAATACGTAAACATGTACTTGGAAAACACCGCGGTGCCAAAAATATTTACAGAATACTATAGCAGGGTAAAAAATTCGTGGCACAAGTTATCCTCCAATATCTCTTTAAAAGGTGAACCAATGCCACCCATACTTTGTACAGCAGTTTATATCAATTTATCTTAACTTAATCATATTATTCCACAACAATTGAGGCTAGATACAAAAAAACAAAACAAACTTTCCTTCATAAATCTATTTAGATCTAAAACACTAAAAACCTCAATCACACGGAAAATGGGATTGTTCACAGCCCTTCCCGCTTCTCACACATTTTATTTTGCGTACGCATATGGTCTACGTCACAGCTTACCACTGACACTCTTTTGTAACTTGGTGCCTGAAATCAATTTCATAGTGAACTTTTTTCAAAACAAGGTAATCAAAACATGCATTCAATAAGCCTAATGTTGCAATTAGAAAAAAAAATGACGGACTTGCTTTTAAACAATACTCCTAGCTTCCATCACATCTGGTTTAAAACAGATTAGTGACCCAAAACATGAATCTGTATTGGAGTTTCCTTTGCTAAATGAGATTTTAAGCCTTTATAGCGCCCGTGCATGTTTGCCGCACCATTCGTTGAGTTTCCAACGCTTTGCATGAGGTCAAGATTCTGTCATTGGCTAACATCAGACAGACCGAGCAGCACAAAAAGATTAGCAAATAATAATTTCTCATTTCACAACGTCTCGTATGTTTTAACGATGTATGACTTTGAAAACGGTGCTGTTTCTTCAACGTTTTAAGTAGATTTCTTTAACATTAGGGAAAAAAAGTGGTGTCAGTAGCCTAGTGGATAGGCTACCGGACTCGTAATCATGAGATTGCAGGTTCGGGGGTTCGAGCCACAATTCAATCCGACGTTGTGTCCCTGGGAAAGGTACTTTACACGGATTTCTCACTTGGCTCGGTCCTTTCGGAGATGGACGTTAAATAACCTAACAGCGTTGATAGGGGCATTAAACCCATATCATTTCACCATTTCACAGAAAAAAAAAAAACGTTTTAAAATTAGCCAGTTAAGTGAATATTTCAAATATGTTCAATTTTGATGAAAACACGAGGAACACAAAAGGTTTGGCTTATTGCTTACTGAGCTTTAAAATGTTAAAATTTTAATCGGTTCAAAAGTTATGACTTTTTCCATATTATCCGTTTATACCTTTTTTAAATATAGTTTTCTCGGATCGAATGTGCACATAACAAATTCAAATACCACAGAAAAAGACCAAGTAACACCTAAAAAATCCACAAATCCAAAAATCCAAAATGAAGTCAGAAAAATTCCAAATATGACAATAGCAAGCTCAGATGTAAACATTGAAATCTTAAATGCAACACATTAGAAATTTAAATCTTGCATAGGAATTCCAAGTTTGAATACAGAAAGTATATAGAACTAATATGATAATTTTGCAGTGTAAAACATTATGTAAAGTAGTGTTGCATTGCTCTGAAGGCTGCTGCCATCTTGACTCTAGTCACGTTTTGGGTTGTTGTTTTTTGTTGCTCAACCAACTGAGTAAGGTTTGCCATCCTTTGTTGATGAGTTTGTCAAGTAGGCATATCATTTTGGTCTCTTGCTTAATTAAGCGGGACTCTGTTTCGGAATGTGTTTCTAAACTGAGAAAACGCTCCCACAGATGTTAAGAAAAGGTTGGCATTGAAAGAAGCATACGTGTACGAATGTTGACACGTGGACAAGGCATGCTTCGGTGTAAGAATTGTTAGAACAGTTTGAGCTTTTGATAGAGCAGATAGAATATTTGGTTTTTGTCCTCATGGTCTGTATAACTAAAAGAAAGGCCTGAAATATCATACAAAGCTTGGTAATTGTAAGATATCGATATGTCATCGTCAGGTTTGGTTCATGTCGACACTGGATCACTTGAATAGTGTGTTGAACACGATGTGCTCTTCCTCAGGTTCTCTTTGTTCAAAGGTTGATCCCAGCTTCATTGATGCAAACAAATCACTACCTATCAGTTCTATCTGACCTTTTTTGGTGACCGTTTTGAGTTTAGACCAAAAGATAAAAAAACCCCAATGTATTATCTGTTCTATCAAAATCGTAAGATTATTCTGAGTCGTTATCAAGATATTCAAAGAACTGCTTTCGAAAAAGTTTGACATGATGTGAAACTCAAAATCTTTTTGTTGTTGTCAAATTTATCAAAACTAGGTATTGAGCAGATAGAACTTGGAATTCTGAAGTGGCGAAATTCATATCGCTGAATGTTCTGCATCAGACAAGCTGCTTATTGATGTATGGTTGCTTTAGTCCTGCCAGCATTTCTTTCTGCCAGAGTGTTCTCTAGTTTCTTCAAGGTGATTAATTCACCCTGCAGATAATGCTTACGGTTGTCGTTGTGATTACCTTGCATATGGTAACCTGGTTTACTTGTTGTCAAATAGTTAAAGAGAAGAATTGCAACTCGTTTGGATAAATTTATTCGGACTAGACTGATACTGATTACAATGATGCGAATGTACTTACGTAATAACAAAATTAGAGGCTTTTTGCTGTCGCTATGTGGGATTCGGACTTCTTATTGTATTACTTTTAGATTTGCTACTTTTACATTTGAGCTTCCAAGGCACAACGGTGCACAAAAATGTCCTATTGGATATTTGAACTTTGTATGTGGCTGGAAACCCCCTGTGTGACATTTAATGTTGCTATGTGACATTTGCATTTCCTATGTATACATTTGGTCTGGTTTTGGTGAATGCGACAAGGAAATCAGCAAATCATACAAATATATCAAAATGTATACCAACGAGGTCTATATTTATGAGTGCAATAACACCCCCCCCCCCCCAAACAATGAGAATATCACAACATCAGAGAATAAGCATTTAAGCAAAGACCAATTTTGTGACAATACAACACAATTTTACTGCATTTTTAGTACGATAAAGGAAAAAAAGACTACTCCCCCTCCCAGATCCTTCTGATAGTCAAAGGTCTGATTTACATCAAGTACACATCAATATGTTTATATTAATCATTACGGTATTCTATACATTATTGCGCACAGAAACAATTTAGATATGTAAATGCTTTAGAATATGCGCAGCTGTTCAAGCATCAGCAGTCTAACAAGCATAAACATTTTGCCACGCTTTGCGAGCACAACCCCCCCCCCCCAACAACAAGAAGCAGAATAGCTTTCTTTATCATAATCTAGTCTGCATGAACCAAAATTCAAAATGTTCATATTATTGCAGTCTGTATGTAATTTCATGTGCACAGGTCCCTGTCGCTCAGCCATATATACCTCTGCCCAGCACCTTCTTGAGTAAGGATGACTGTTTGTTTAACACTGATGACCAAGCCAAAGACCTTGCATGCTACGTTTCCCTGATCTTTCCCTGTTACCCATTTGTTTAGGTTCCTTAAGTATGTTGTTATGGCTGTCCATCATTGTTTGAAGGGTTGATTCACTGTGAGCAACAAGAGCAGCATAATCGGCGAAGAGAAGGTCTCGCACTGTTGTTTTGTTGATCTTGGTCTTGGTCCGGAGTCGAGCAAGATTGAAGAGCGACCTATCAGTTATCCAGTGGAGGAAGACATCCCCTGGTGACTCTTTGAATGCATATTGCAGTAAGACAGCAAAATAGGGCTGAAAAGGGTTGGTGTCAATACACAACCTTGCTTTACTCCTCTTTTGATGTTGAACCGGCAAACTGAATGGTGGCCTTCATATTTTTGCGGAATGAGATGATAAACTGAAGTAGTATTGGGGGACAGCCAATTTTTCCAAGCACCACGTACAGTCCTGATCTACTGACTGTATAAAAAGCATATTCAGTGTTATGTATGTGTTATACATGTTTACACCTAGTTACTTAAACATTTATTATACTCAGATTTATACATGTACGTTTAAAAATATCACAACATTGCAAACGAAATTTACAAGAATGCCATTGCTGGTCGCCACTTTGTAACGCCTTGCTTTTGGGCAAGGATTGATGTGTTTTGCTCAAGGACATATCCTAGAGACCCCCCTCCCCTCAACTAAATACAATAATATCATCAATTTACGCGTGATATTATTGTGAGTCTGTACTCAATAACTCCTCAGCCATCTTCTGGTCGGCTAACTGACGTCATGGAAATTAAATGCAATATCTTAAAGAAATAATATTACGTAATACTATACTAATAATAATAATGATATTAATATAATTTTTTAAAGTAATACCAATACTAATAATATTGATAATAATATTGAGGCTAACAATAAAAGTAGTAATAGAAACAATGATAATGGCAGTAATAATAATAATAATAATAATAATAATGATAATAATAATAATATAATAATAACAATAGTAATAATAACAATAACAATAATAATAATAATGAAAACAATAACAATAATAATAATAAAATACTTATAGTAATAATAATAGTAATAATGATCATCATCATCCAGTGCCAGATCTGTGACAGATATCGGCGATCATGGTTTTCCATTCATTCCCTTGCTCAGATGCTCTAAAAAAAAGCTACGTTTCCCTGATCTTTCCCTGTTACCCATTTGTTTAGGTTCCTTAAGTATGTTGTTATGGGCCTATCCCTGCCTCGCTTGCTCTCAATTTTGCCAGTGAGAGCTAGATGTTCAAATAATAATGATAATAAATAATAATAATAATGATAATAATAATGATGATAGTAATAATAATGATGATACATATAATATTGATAATAATATTAACGGTAATAATACTATTAGTAATAGTACAATAATAATAATAATAATAATAATAATAATAATAATAATAATAATAATAATAATAATAATAATAATAATAATAATAATAATAATAACAATAATAATAATAATAATAATGATGATGATAATAATAATAATAATAATAATAATAATAATAATAATAATAATAATAATAATAATAATATATTGCAGCTCACAAAATTATTCACATTCATCTATATACAAACTTAACCGCGTGCATACAATCAAACACACACACACACACACACACACACACACACACACACACACACACACACACACACACACACACACACACAGACATAACCACACACAGACACACCCACACACAGAAACACCCACAAACACACCCACAGACACACCCACATGGACACAAGAATAGGTACAAACGAAAAACAATGTTCTTTTTCTCAACTCTCATTTTTACGACTGACGAACAGGAGGTGTGATGTGTCAGCTGTTTTTTTATATTGAGAACAAGGTTTCCCTAACTATTGTCTAGTTCCAGAGAGATTACTTAATAATAACAGTTACCCCCCCCACCCCTCCCATCAATTTTACCGCCAGCCTCCTACATCACTGAGTCTCAGGCATACATTATGACCCTTTGTTTCTTGAGCACTTGGAGGTCAAAAGATCATATGACGGCCTTGGAACGGTACTTAAACTTGCCTGTAGTATTGCATAGTTTTGTGATGATTACGATAAAGATAATTATAGTTTGCACAGTCATGTTCCAGAATACTGATGCTTAAAATTAGGTTGCTTGGGTTTTACAACCCATTTTAAAAACAAAAATCCCAACAGACTCTTTAACATTCTTATATATCCCTAATTTTCTGGGAAGTTCTGAAAGCAAGCTACTATTTTACGGGCTCTCAAATACAAATACAGACGAGCATGCTCTAACGGTCACTGGTCCAAGACTATCACTTGTACAAATGGCCACTGCCCACACCCCTCGCGTTGTTTTTATTTCTTTATTATAATGACTCTCCAAGACGTCCAACTGTCTAGGACTAGGTCAATAGCTTGTCTCCTTGATAATGGATGGCCGACTTGGACAGTTTCGACTGCATGCGGACAGGATCTTCTCTGACTTGGCGAAAACTCGTTTTCAATTTTTGAGCAGTTACGCAATGCATTGATGTATAGGCATAAATTATTGTCATGACCTTTGTCATATTCTGGTTTCCTGAGTACTCAGAGGTCAAGACAGAAGTCTTTGAATTAACATCGTTTATCTTTGGCTTGTGACCTCCTCGACACACCTCTTTGAGATTGCACATGGTTTTTAATAGTACCCACCCATCTGTTTTCCAGATGTCATAAAAATGTGTCTTTGTATACGAACTGGGTCTCACCCGTACTTAAGATTTGTATTACATCATACTATATTATTATCTTACGAGCCGGTGGGTCTGATTAGTCCGAATGTAGGTCTTCAACTAGAAATGTAGGACGATGATAATCAATTAATGATCACTGGTGCATTCTAATCTAAGGCCCAATAAACAAAACCAGGCAGAGCTGTTAACGGTGTGTCAGGATGGAAGGCACTGATTACGTGTCGTGTGGAATGACTGAATAGCTGACATTTACTCAAGCAGAAAAAACAAATGTTTGTTCCAATGAGAGTGACAACTATATCAGCAGTTCTACTGGACACGTGATGCTGACATTAATAGTATTGACAATGCCATTATTTAACACTTGACTAGGGTCTTTTGGTAGTTCTTGTGCGCTTTTGTTCATTTGCACCTTTTTTCTATCAAACATCTATTTTCCTTTTCTCTCCTCCTTCTTTTTGCGTTTGTTACTCTCTTGTAACACATCTAATGGTCGGCACTTATATGACACAGTTGAATTGCAAGTTCCGTTAAACTCTTACTTTACTAAAACTAAAAAGACTAGGGTTAGTGCATATCCTGTATGCCCAATGTTAATAAATCTCACACTTGAGGACAAAACAAAACGAAACAAAACAACTCCCCCCCCCTAAAAACAAACAAACAACCCAACCCCAACAACAAAACAGAAGTAAAAAAACAAAAACAAACCAGCATGGAGAGACAAAATTTAACTGGGAAACGCCCACAACAATGGTACTACATACACTCCGCACACTTCTCATCTTACGACGGTATGAAATTATATACACCTGATTATTGGTTTTCTATTTTGGTAGCTCCTTCAAAGAACATTATCTTTCCTGCGTTATCTCATCGTGTCAGCTTGCACACTCCCTTATTATTAGCAATGGATATCTGGACAACGGTGTAACGTGACCAAGATGTAACTCGTTAAACATTCGTGCACTGTCACCTCCATTCGCCCGTACCTGGTAAACCAATACGCAAAAAGTACAAGGGACAATACGACAAAAGGAGAGGAAAAATGGAGAAAGGGGTTGGAGGTGAGGTGGGGGATGGGAGTCGAAGGTAAGCTTACACACTTAAATATATTTAAACATTCCCTCAACCACCACCCCCCTCCAGAAAAAGACTAGCCCTAAGTAAAAAAAAAAAAAGAAGAAGAAAAAAAAAACCCAACAAAAAAGCAAAACTGGAACGAAGACGAAAAACAAAACAAACAGCTGTGAAAAATCACCCCCCCCCCCTTTCAAAGAAAAAAGCCAACCAAAGAACACGCTATTTAAAAAAAAAAAGAAAAAAAAATGAAATGCGCCAACTCTGAGACACGTTTTGGTGTGGAAATCAGTCTCACATTTAGGGTACTAAGTAAAGAGCGGCTGACATCTTTTGGTCCTTGTTATTGGTTGTTTTTTTGGCCACGTCCAATTATCTTTTCTCGGGTGAAAAAGAGGGGTAAGGAGGGAAGAAAGGGGGGGGAAAAAAGGGGGAAATAAAATAGGGAGGGCAGAGGAGGGAGATTTTTATAATTTCGGTTTTCAGCCTGTTATTAAAAAACTATCTTATTGTCTTATGTTTCATTTTTTTTCCTCTCCCTTTTCCGTTCAAATTTTTGTTTGCTTTGGTTTCGTCCTTTGTTTCGCTTACCTTCTTCTAAAAGTGAGCTGACCTTTCCGTCGTTGCATTTGGCGAACAGAGCAACTCGTCTTCAGAACTTGTCCCCACTTGCGAGGTGAAGGTGAAACTAGTTTGTATTTTGTGCCCTGGCAGGGAACTTGTTGAATAAATTGCTACAGAAATCAAGACCAAAGCTGAAACAACATGGGGAACGAGCCTTGTAGAAAAGCTTGCCAATACGCTATCGCCTTCTTATCCGGAAATTAAAACACCAAAAAAGAATAAAAATTCCCGAAGAAGCATCTAGAAAAAAATGTATTATGACTGTGGGGGAACTGTACTGACTTTAGCATTTTGCAGGTATATATGCCTGCTGTATCAGTATTACTGAAAATCTACTATACTTTATGCATACCGTTGAATATGACTCATTCGAGCACGATAAATTTATATCTCTAAGTTTTAGTTTTAGTTAGTGTGAGATTTGTTTTTAAGTAGAAAACACTTTTTTAGCTATCAGTATCAGAAATAGCCTATGTCTTTTCTGTCCACTTTTTAATAGTAGAATTCTTGAAGCGCTCTGAGCTGGACATTCTTAGAGGATGGCGATTTAAAAATGCACTTCTTCTTCTTCTTCTTCTTCTTCTCCTTCTCCTTCTCTTTCTTTTTCTTCTTCTCCCTCTTCTTCTTCTTCTTCTTCTTCTTC
>NW_004797368.1:316269-319793 GCF_000002075.1 Aplysia californica
TTTTTCTTCTTCTTCTTCTTCTCCTTCTCCTCCTCCTCCTCCTCCTCCTTCTCCTTCTCCTTCTTCTTCTCCTCCTCCTCCTCCTTCTCCTTCTCCTTCTCCTTCTCCTTCTCCTTCTCCTTCTTCTTCTCCTTCTTCTTCTTCTTCTTCTTCTTCTTCTTCTTCTTCTTCTTCTTCTTCTTCTTCTTCTTCTTCTTCTTCTTCTTCTTCTTCTTCTTCTTCTTCTTCTTCTTCTTCTTCTGAATAATATTAATAATAATAATATTATTAATAATGATAATAATAATAATAATAATAATAATAATAATAATAATAATAATAATAATAATAATAATAATAATAATTACTATTATTATCACTGCTGTTGTTGTAGTTATTATTATAATTATTATTATTAGTATTGTTATTAATTATTCATCATCATCATCATCATCATCATCATCATCATCATCATCATCATCATCATCATCATTATGATCATTATTAATGATATTACTTTTATTATTATTTTTATAATTGTTATTATTATTATTACTATTGTTATTATTTTTTTTATTATTTTCATCATCATTTTGATTGTAATATAATAACAAAACTAATAAAAATGATAGTAGTAATAGTAATAATAATAATAATATAATAATAATATTAATAATAATAATAATAATGATGATGATAATAATAATAATAATAGTAATAATAATAATAATAATAATAATAATAATAATAATAATAATAATAATAATAATAATAATAATAATAATAACAACAATATAAACATAATTATGGTAATAATAATAGTGATAAGGATATATAATTATATTGCTACATAATACTTACAACTATCATAACAACGACGACGACAACAACTAACACAACAACAGCAAAAGCAACGACGACATAAAAGAAGAAGAATATTAATGAAAAGCTGGAGGAAAAACAAGCTAAAAAAATATGTATGTGATTTCAGTTTATGTGCAAAGTCATGTATCGAGACTTAAGAACGGCACTAGAATTAGGCCAAATGTAAAGGGGCCAAGGGACCTTCTCATCCATTGTTGCTGTTGTTGCTGCTGCTGCTGCTGCTGCTGCTGTTACTGTTGTGCTGGTATTGCTGTTGCTGCTGCTGTTACTGTTGTGCTGGTGTTGCTGTTGCGGTTGCTGTTACTGTTGCTGATACTGTTATTGTTAATGTTGCTGTTTCTGTTGCTGTTGTTGCTGATGCTGTTAATATTGCTATTCCTGTTACTGTTGTCGTTGCTGTTGCCGTTGCTGTTGCTGTTACTGTTGCCGCTGCTGTTACTGTTGCTGTTGTCGTTGCTGCTGCTGTTGTTGCTGTTGCTGTTGTTGTAGCTGCTCTGAGCTGCTCATTTTGCAAAATGATTCCTCAACATTTGCTGACATCTCATCAATACCGCTTTGAATGGTATTGTCACTTAGTGGGGGAACTTTCAACACACGTTGCAGGACTGTGCTGACCACCTCTCTTATCGTAAGCAATATTATGAGGTCCTCACCGATAGTATGGCGTTTGCCTGCCTTTGTAATTAGCTGAGATAAATTATATGTTGCTCGTAAGCCTTCATCAGCATGATCGACGTCGGCTGCAAACATCGGTTTAACGGATTTTCATTTCTGAAAATTGATCTTTAGAGTTTTGAAGTATGCCAGATCATTGTCAGATTTGTTGTGAGGAATCTTATTTAAATGCGGGATCTTAGGCGAACCGGGATCTTAACCGACGAACCCAATGAAGAATCTATGGTGACCCGTGTTAAGGCTCACAATCGGTAAAATGTTCTCCCTCCACTCTACAATGAACTGACGTGCCCGCTTGGTGGGTTTATGGCATATGGCGAGCAAAGAGTGGTTAACCTTGATGACCTATCACGTTGCATAGTGGGATGAGGCGTGCCATTTTGACTTGTTATCCTATCATGAGTCTCAAGATCTACGCTTATCCAGTTGCCCCTCCCCTTTACCTGTCGAAAATTTATAGCTTTCCATCTCTGACCAAGTCCCCCCCCCACCCCCACCCCCCCACACACAAACCCGCCTTTTTTGTCGTTACGCACCATTACGTTGTGAACACACCAATTAAAATTCAGTCCGTCTCGCAAATTCAGGAGTAGAGACAACTGCTGCAATGGTCAAGGAAGAGTTCACGGTTCGATGTGATCCCGCCTGGAGCGAACGTGTAGGCCCTACCCACCCAGCGAGTGATGCAAGTTTAGGGGGAGAGCTCAGGTGTGAGTGCGATGTTCGGGTAAAACAAACACGTCGGTCAGTTCACACCCCGGTGCGATCCTGTCGGGGGCAAACATTGTATCGCTTCATCGAGTTTTACAACGTGTATGTGATCATATTCACGAGAGTGGCTGATCTCTGACGCGACGGACAGTTTATTGATCTCAACTTTTCACTCTTGGTTGATCAGCTGTGCCCGCCTCCGTTTTTGTTTCGCAAATTATGATCTGAAATGCGGGATCTTAGCCGAATGTCGACCATCAGAGCGGGATCTTAGGGGAGACTTTTGTATAGTAAAAATTCTGTTTTCCTAAAACAGCGGGATCTTAAGCGAACCGGGATCGTAAGCGGTGGGATCTTAGGCGGAGACTACTGTATTGTAAACTATGCCTAAGCTATCAATTTTTTGTTTGTTTTGTTTTTATGTGGGTTTTTTTCCCCTTCATCATGGTTTATGTAGCATGTCATGAAAAGTTCACACCGGCCCCTTAGCGCTGACCAGCGCCCCCCCAATCGCCCAGTTTCGCCACAGCGCCCCCCAAACTCTCGCCACCGCCCCCCCTGGGGGCGATAGCGCCCACTTTGAAAACCATTGATCTAAAGGAATAACCGAAGAATGGATGGGAATGTTGAAAGCAGGTAACATATTCTGTCGAGACGTTATTTACTGGGTGTAGTTACCAATGTAAAAGAACGAAGGCATCAAACAATAAGTGGGCATCGAAACGAAATATATCGAGAGGTTGTTTTGGACGCGTAATGAGAATATGGCCACAACTGCCAGCCTCAAAGGTCTACAAGATGCGATTCGATGGCTTGGGAGCAAAAGGAAGGCTAATAAAAAGATGGATCGATGGAGTCAAAGACATCCTTCAAAGGCACACTATGTCGATCTGAAAAGCAACACACCTGGTCCATGTCCGAGAACTGAATCTCTCCTCGACACCACGCGAGATCATATAAAATAAGAGTAAAGTGTAGTGTAGACAGCAGATTTTGCAAAGCCCCATCGTGTGTGCCTTGTATTTCCTCTTCCATTTTACTCAAACAATTTGGGGGGGGGGGGGGGGGGGCCCCCGTGGCCTAGAGGTTAAGGTGTTGGCCTCTCATTCAATGGTCCCGGGTTCGAATCCGGGTAGCGATCGAAAAGTTTTCGTCTCTAAGATTGTCTCCTTTCACCTCCTTTCCTGCTCTCAAGCAATATTCTGTGGTCTGCTTTCGCCCCCTCTTTCTGTCTCCACCCCCTCACCTCCTTTGCCCCCTCCCCTGGGGCCCCC
>NW_004797368.1:321749-327252 GCF_000002075.1 Aplysia californica
TATGTGTACTCTTTAAAAAAATTCAACTCTTATTGTATATATACCCAATTATTTTGGAATTTTTACACATATCATGCAGAGTTCATTGTCGCTCGTTAACTGTACTCAATATCGTGCTCTTGCCAATCGTTTTTTCTGACGATGTCACTCACGAGGTTTAAAAAAATTGTCAAATCCTGTGAAAATGTATGGGTAATTTTGAAAACAAAAATTACACACATAAAGTTGTTATCCTTTTTTATGTTGTTAGCCACGTCAAAAAGTTTCTTCTCTTTATCGCTTCACCATTCTTCGGCTGAGCGAACCAGAAAGCAATTAAATTATTGAAGTGCTTCAGGTAAGCACTCGGATTTTACCAATCACGAGACGGTGCAACGTGAGCGGACATACTATGTATGCGAGACAAGATCGCCAGGCAACAATAAGCTCTCAAAAGGTCAGACCTAAGTGAGAAGGATGCAGAAAACTGAAAGACAAAACGGCGGGAAGACGCATTCATCCGAGCGCAATATTTGAGAAACCGATTTCAAACGACAACACAGACCCAGAACAGGGTCAGGAATGGCAATCATGTCTCTTCCGTTTTCTGTCCTTTGAAAAAGGGGAACTTTCGAGCAAGGTGCCTTTTTGTCGTATAGAACTCATATCACGCCCAACACAGATTTTACTGGGCACAGCATAGCTTGAGAAGGCCACGTCGTATTTGCAATACGCACACGTACTTAGATGAGTCCCAATTTCAACTGGAACGGCACGATGGGCGGGCCAGAGTTTACAGAGGACCCAACAAAATGTATACCCCAGCTTGCATAAGACAAGCAAATATTTTCGGCGGAGGCAGCGTCAAGGTGTGGACTGGAATCAGCGATGCTGACAAGACGACACTTTTGTCTCTTCGCTGACTACGAGCAGCTCAAGACAACTTCAACCAAGTTCTCGAACGCAATGTAGTACTTTTCTTTTAAAATTAAGCCCAAGGACAAGACTTTAAAAAAAGTATTCATGCATAATAGTGCACCTGCTCATAAAGCTTTTGTGACAAATCAATTTCTCCTAGGTAACAACACTCTCTCTTCTTCTGCTCCCATGACCAGCACATTACCAGATTTTATCCAATTGAGCACTTGCAGGACGTTTTATATCGCGTGATTCGTGCCACACCACGTCAGCCCCGCCCCCTTGCTCAGTTAGAAAAAGCCTTCATTCAAGAGTGGAATAAAATCCCTCAACAGACAATAACTCGACCCATTCAGTCCATGCGTGGACAATGTGAAGCTACGATCAACGCCAGAGGTCATAAAACTCGTTACTGAAACTCGTCATTTTGCACTTAGACGCCTGACAACCTGTAAGTTTGAAACTAAAAATGAAAAACATTCTTCTTTTTGCATTAAACGCAATTCCCTTGTTGCAAAATGAAAGCACTGTCTTATCTGCAATTTTCAAACTGATTTGATAAGCATTAACTAAGAACCTTTATATGAGGTGTGAACTTAAAAATGGTGTGTGTGTGTGTTAGCGTGTGTGTGTGTGTGTGTGTGTGTGTGTGTGTGTGTGTGTGTGTGTGTGTGTGTGTGTGTGCATGTACGACATTTAAAAAAGTAATATATAATAAGAATTTAATACATGTATAATTTTTAAAATTTTTATTTGACCAACGATCTTTCTGAAGTTCCATGGTAAAACAGATACCGTCTTGGTCTACGCCCTTTTCAGTGGCATCCTCGTTTTCTGAGGTCAACCCCTTCAACCCGGATACCTGGAGGTGTCATCTGTGGCTCAGAAGTTGACATGCAATGACCCGCCAGTGCTTACGGTCGCTAGTTACCGTTTTGCACTCTGTTATACTTAGGCTAGTCTATGTTATTGGTCCACTTTGTTCTTGTCTACCCTTGGCCTTTTTAACCCCACACATAATGGTCTAGAGGCGTTTTATATGACCAAAGTATTGTATCGTTCTACTTTTCATTTTTTTAAAGCAGGGCTCGTCTAGTGTGGAGAATCTGATACACGTGGTCTGTTTCAGAATAAAGTTTCCCTGTCATGCTGTTCTCACATATAATTATATTATTATAAATCACCTCGTATTTGGTATCAACAGAAAGTTTATTCAAATACTTATCCAACGTAAGAACCATCAAGTTCAAGACATTTCTCCATTTGATGTACCCACCGGTCAAAGACAGTGGTCTGTGATCGTTTGTCCAAGGTCCCCAGCGCTTTTCTCATAGCCTCTTGAATCTGGTCCTCGTCCTCAAATCGCCGACCTCGCAGCATTTCTTTCACCTTGGGGAAGAGGTGGAAGTTGCATGGGGTGAGATCGGGCGAATAGGGCGTGTGTTCCAAAAGTTCCCGCTAGTAGCCCTCAATAAGCTCGTTCACAACTCTGGAATTGACGGGGCATTATTACCTATTGCTTTGTATAGATCACCATGGGTTTCAACTGCAAACTTGCCGAGAAGAGTTGAAAAATTAATCATAACTCGGACATCATAGCATGATAAGTTGCATCAATGTTTTGCTCATCCATTTTCCTCGAATTTGCCTTGGACAAAGTGCACATAAACACCATACTTGACACGTCACAGCTCTATGACCAGTTCACCAATGCACTTGCAATTTGACGTACAGATTTCTATGACATAATGTCGAGACGTCTAAAAACATGCACTGGCTGTTGGTTGCGTACTTTTGATTTTAAGGAGGAGGAAAACTTCATTCTGTGACAGATATCGTATCTCTTTTTTTTTTTCATTTTTGTTTGCTTTCTACCTAATTATTGCCTCACAGCTAGTTAATGGCGTCTCTGAATCTTTTGCAGTCTCAAAATAACTACCCTGCGGTAATTTCCGATTAACGTTTTCGATGTGCAACGAACACAAAGAAGTTAGCCTCTACACTTCAACTGGGTTGCAGTTAATAATGTACCTATTTTCAATGTGTGTGTAGTCTGTGTATGTGTGTGTAGTACGTTTTTATTGTGTTCTCAGTGTTATAAGGCCTGCCTACCTATCTGGGCGCAGCCCCCGTCATGGGTACACAATACTTGAACCCAGTCAACTCCCGCACGTCTCTTGTCCCTACAGTGCCTTTAAACTATTGGGCCACGAAAACAAGACGATCACTTTACAGTTTATTTCTGGTAACAGTATTGGTTTTAGATCTTAGAGGGTCTTGGTTCGAGTCAAGCTATTGTCGTCGCCGTCAAAGAATTCATAGTAACCCTACCCAAACTCTCAATTTCCTTTCGGTAGATACCATATCAGGTATTATTTGCCTCCTGGTGGACTATCTTTTGAGGAGCTACTTGGGGTCCGATGCGGTATTCCCTCGACAAACTTGGGCCTCGTATGATCTGCAAGAGAAACGAACTTTGGATGGCTGTGTAAAATCTATCACAAGTCACTGAATGTGTTCTTCTACTCAGCTCTCTCTGGCGATTATGAATTAACACTTGGCACACCATCAGCCTTGTAGTAAAACAGACAAACTGTGAAGAAGAAGTCTCAGCCTGTGTTTGACCCTCCCCATTCTCTCCCCCCCCCAAGACGTGTCGTGCAAAGCTTAACGAAAGTGATTGCAAATTAAGTCACAAAGGCCCTCGAAGTTGAACTTATTTTGTAGAATAGGTCAGCTAGCTCTCTCACAGTCCTCTCAACTCCCTTTTTAAGCCAGCTGCAAAACGATACAAAAACCAAACTATTCACCCTTTTCGAAGTCCTACTGCTACAACCCCGTGATGAGCAGGGGATAACAATTAATACGCAGCATGCCTACAGAATCGCAAATTTAATATATTTAAGAAAACAGCATTTGGTAAACAGAAGAGGAACAGCACCCCCCCCAATACAAACAAACAAACAAACAAACAAACAAAACAAACAACCCCCCCCCAAAAAAAAAACACACAAACCCCAAAATAAACAACAACTCGATCCCAGATTTAACGAAAGAAATCAGTGAACGCTTCTGGCTTAAAAGGGATCCAAAAGAAATTCCTCCTTCGGGTGAGAGGGATATATAGTTATCATTTGTTCAAGAGAGTGAGTGAGTGAGTGAGTGAGTGTGTGTGTGTGTGTGTGTGTGTGTGTGTGTGTGTGTGTGTGAGTGAGTGTGTGTGTGTGTGTTTATGTGTGTGTGTGTGTGTGTGTGTGTGCGTGTGTGTGCAAAAGAGAGAGAGAGAGAGAGAGAGAGAGAGAGAGAGAGTGTGTGTGTGTGTGTGTGTGTGTGTGTGTGAGAGAGAGAGAGAGAGAGAGAGAGAGAGAGAGAGAGAGAGAGAGAGAGAGAGAGAGAGAGAGAGAGTGGGAAGAAG
Organism: Aplysia californica; assembly: GCF_000002075.1. NCBI lineage: Eukaryota > Metazoa > Mollusca > Gastropoda > Aplysiida > Aplysiidae > Aplysia > Aplysia californica. The sequence continues at coordinate 326,062 of NW_004797368.1, forward strand.
AAAGAGTAGAAGGTTGAGGATGTAAGCAAGAAGAACATTCTTTAGGTCAGTATGTATCGTGACTACAAGACAACACCACTGCCCCCCCTCCTTTTTCCCCCGAGCTCCAATAACAAATCGAATAAAAAATATACAAATTAAACCCCAAAATTGGTCTCACAGAATAAACGAAACCACAGCATACGGCAAGGATTGCAGAGGAGAAAATAATTATTGCTGGATTATGTGACAACGTCTTCAGGTTTAAAAAATCAGTTTTCCATAAAACAAGTTAAATACATCTAAAGGTTAACTGGAATTCTTGTATTATGAGAAAAAAATTACACCCCCCCCCCAGATTGTTTTGACAAGGACAATTTATTGAGCAATGTTTTCCCACTCGATGACTACCATTATGTCAAGACAGAGGCCAACTTTATTAACAGCTCGTACTATCTTTGTCTTCTCTCTGAAACGTTGACTTGGGTCCAGTATACAACCGTTACAAAATGAGCTCCCCTTACAGTCACATAGTCATATTACGTTCAGAAACATTTTTGTCGTCTCATGAAAAAAACCCAACCAACAACAACGTATAAACGTAGTTAGGTCAAGAAGCGTTTTTATACAGGGGAGGAAGCCCTTTTTCATGGCGCGTCTTTCTGTCTTGATTTTATGGCTGTACACTTAAAATTAAGAAAGTTTTGGGCTTTTGGAAACATAGGTTGTGATCTAATTACATATCGATATTGTTATGATTAAAGTATTATAAATCAATTACTCCATAACTATTTACTGTATATTTCAGCAAATCAACCAAAAGTTAGACTGGTCAACGAATATTGACGTAAAATAATAACATCGACCAAATTTTAGTTAATTTGAAACACACAAAAAGTTAAGTTTTTTTTCCCTCTCTTGTAAAATTTCATTTTTGGCATAAACATTTTTCTGTCCTAAGACAGCAGATTTGCTGACTCTTGAAGTACCGCACTCCACACATCCATCGACTCCTCCCTTCTCCCCCCACACTCATACACCCTCGTTCAGCTTTGGGACATAAAAGGGTAGACTAATGTAAAATAAACACTGTCAACTGTTAATAATAATAAAAAATAAATAAATAATAGTACATTTTACTCATAAATCGAATTTCTACTGAAATAGTTCGCATTGCACTCATACGGTTCCGACAATGATCCTTTCTCTTCA
>NW_004797368.1:327546-328528 GCF_000002075.1 Aplysia californica
ACACACACACACACACACACACACACACACACACACACACGCAGAGTCATACCTTCTCTCTCCAGTACATGCTTGAGTTCAGCCAGTTCCCTAAAAACACCCAACATTACACACCCCCCAAAAAAACCAACCAAACAAAAAACCCCACACAAACAAACAAAATGATCTGTTGCCTTAATGATTGGTTCCAAAATGTTATAGTTAAATGACTTTTTGGAAATCAGTCTTTGAACAGTAGTCCACTATTCCGGAACCTTTTGATAGCGGCTGAAAAAGAATGTCTTTTGAAAGACGAGTTGTCATCGAGAAATTAGGGTACAGGAAAAATAGAAGTACTCCTAGGTAAAAGTACACTCGACCCCCATTTTTTAAAGCTTCTTTAACACATGCCGTTACAGTGACTCAAATGTGACCCCATGGAGAGTGTAAACTTCGAATTTGAGTACCAGGTCAAGAAAGTTCCGAAATGGGGGCTTAAGTATACTTTTACCTAATTTAGAAAAATAACCACAGCAAAGCATGTTAAATACTGAAGGTTATATAACTTTTTGGGTCTCAAATATTGTTCATTTAGCGCGGAAACAAGTACGTTATCTATAGACACTTTTCGCTTTTGGGGAGAAGGAGGTATTTATTGTGATAGACGGGTTCTTTAAATAGAGAAGCCATGCTTTTCCTGATTCCAGTGGCCTACTTATGTGAACGCGACCTAAGTTGTTTAAACATGGTCGTGAAAATCGTCCCCGATACTCCTCGAGGCACGCATTCCCAAACATTTCAGTGGTTAGGCCCGATTTTAGCAAGGTGAAAGTTAGAGTACATGACATGAGGACATACGTTAATGGTAACACGCAGTAAAACAATTACTTCCATATATGTACTACTACTTTTACTACTACTTCGACTAATGATAACAATGATGATAACTATACTACTACTACTACTACTACTACTACTACTACTACTACTACTACTACTACTA
>NW_004797368.1:328906-331131 GCF_000002075.1 Aplysia californica
CCCCCCTTCTTCCTCTGGGCTCCTGACTCTTTCCATAGTTGAACCTGGTTCCTTCTTGCTGTTGTCTTTCAGCCACACCTCTGATCTTAGGGTATGTAAGATCAAACATAGCCTTTTCGGATAAGGGCTAAAAAACCTCGAAGGTTCCTTGTGCAAATTGCGCACGTTTAAGATCCCTGACAGTCCTAAAATCGATAAGAGTAGGCTTCTGCCGCTACCCGCGCAACATTCTAAAATCAATTCCTACAAAACTGAAAAAGATGCGTAAAGTGTTCGGCACGCTTATATGACCTTATTTTTTAAAAAATAATCATGTTTTGGTAAGTGTCTTACGGCGCTCGCAACTGCATAAGGTCATATGAGCGCGCGGGACACAATAAACACTTTCAATTGATAGGAATATTTTGAATTTTGCCCAGGTGCCAGCCGAAGCATACTCTTATCAATTTTTAGACCACTAAGGGATGTTTAGTGTATACAACTTGGGCACAAGACCTTCAAGATTTTTCGCCTTTCGTCTTATCCTGTCAAATGATCAGGGGTGTGGTTGAAAGAAAGCAGTAAGAAGGAGCCAAGGAGTAGCAGTAGAAAGGCTGCAGAAAGAGTCAGGAGCCCAGAGGAGGGGGGAAAGGAGGTGAGGGGATGGGGGCAGAAAGTGGAGACGAAAGCAGACGATAGAACATTGTTAGAGAGTTAGAAAATACGAAAGGATGTAAAAGGAGACAATTTTAGAGAAGAAAATGTTTACGTCGCTACCCGGATTCGAACCCGGGATCTATTGAATGGGAAGCTAACACCGTAACCTCTTGACCACAAAAGCCCGATATGACCTTAAGCAGTTTAGAGCGCTGTAAAACATTTTCAAAACAAAACATTCAGGACGTTCTGAGGAGGTGGATTTGGGCGTTGAATTGGGCAGGTCTTTGTCTATATTCTGCATCAAGGTGTTCCACCTTCAGCACCGGTATGTCGACGTCCGAAAAGCTCCGAAACTTTTCGTTCAGACTTTAAAAAAAGATGAAATTATTTTTGCACCTCCATCGATACAGTTTAAATCATTTAGAAGGCGGGCTTCCGACCCTGCCTATCAGGACCAACCCTAGTTATAGGGATACATCCCAGTAGAAAGATCGAGATACTGGATAAAATATTCTTCCCACTCGGGAATCGAACTCTGGTCTACTACTTACGACAGCGAAACGCCTAACCGCTACATCACAGACCCTGTTTGTTTTGACATAAGTGCCTGAATGGCTTGAGGAAAGGGAAGCCGAAATCAATTTGTCCGATAAAAAACTTTTTCCACTAAATCTGCACTCAACGACACTAAGCGACACTTGGCGATACTTTTCCGCAGGAAGAAAATGCTGGGTCGCAAAGTCGGCCCGAGCAGTCGAGTTACGATCGGCGGGTCAAAAAACGAGTCCCATGTCAGAAACAGGGTTAATGGGGAATGGTTGTGTGCACTACTCCTGCTTGTATCACTACACCAATCTTAAGCTTGCGGCTTGCAAAAGTTGCGCGCATGCAAAGTCACGAGATCCACTTAGAGTAGCCTACACATTTCTTTAAGTGTGATCAGAGAGGGTTTACAGTAATAGAGAGGTGACACTCGTGGCGGCGCTCCATAACAACAGTGCATTGTTACGCGTATCGCCCACGCGGGGCGCAAAAACACTTACGCGCGGTGATCGCTGCCACGGCGATGCTTTGGGATGATGTCATGTCATGACAAAATGTAGTACCGTTTGTAGTTAGTTCACTAGGTTACTAGGCATTTAACAAAGAAGGAGGCCTGTGATTTCTATCGCATATTTTAGGCAACCCCCTGCCTCCCTCGGCCAAGAACTGTAAGACTTGTTTTTGGCTTAAGTTAACATACATTCTAATAAACAAATACATGTAGACGCAAATAATTACTTAATCTCTATAGATTTGGAAAAATAATATCACTGTAATTAAAGGAATAATCGGTTCAATTTTCAACAAATCTACTCGTACTCCAGTGTCCCTCTGCCATCGCTCTCCCTCTCGTTGTCGGTCTGACTGTCTGTCTGTCTGTCTGACTGTCTGTCTGTCTGTCTGTCTGTCTGTCTGTCTTTTTTTCTCTCCCTGTCTCTTTCTCTTTCTCCCTGTCTCTCTTTCTCACCCTCTCTCCTTCTGTCTGTCTGTCTGTCTGTCTGTCTGTCTGCTTGTCTGTCTGTCTGTCTGTCTGTCTGTCTGTC
>NW_004797368.1:331436-336725 GCF_000002075.1 Aplysia californica
TCCCCCCCCCCAAAAAAAAAAGTGGTAATCGGACAAAGAAAGTAGCAAAACCGATCGATGGCACTTTGTATTTAGACATCTTTTCACAGACCCACGTAACATATCTTTCACTAGTAGAAAGCAAGCTCTATTTGGGCATTTAGACAGGGGAATACTCCCCCCCCCCCAATTTACAGCTGATATAACAAAGTAGAAGTGTGTTGAGTTTTTGCATTGAGTGTCAGTCTAGTAAGACCACAATCACATTGTCATTATTTTGATCTATATTTTTCTATTCATCAAAATATATTCGTCGTCCTTTGGAAATCGAAAGAAACTCAGATTTTGATTCTAATAGGTGCAGTTTATAGCAGAACACCATTGACATTTCGTGCTAACCGGGGCCATGCTTGTCTGCGATCAACGTAAATGCCTTGAACAATGAACACAGTTTGTTTTGTTTACCGCGCGTTTCTCCACGATCAGCTGGTGACCCAGATACGCGCATCGGGCGAAGTGTCATCTCTCTGTGTGATGAAGCAGAAGGTGAGGTGAGCTTTTCTCGTATACAGTACATCTGTTCGGTCATGCCCTGGACTCGGTGGTCCCCCGTCCTACATTTTCAAAAGCCTCGCTGTGAAACACATACGGCATAACTAAACAGTACATGGTGAGATCGTATCAGAATCACTCGCTCTCAATAAGCGAAAAGCGTAGCTGGTGCATTTTCATATTGGCAGTTGAGGCAGCGCCCTTGCAGGTGGGGGGCCCCATAGTTTTACTCTGGGGGAACAAAGAATACACCTTCCGTGATACTGTGTGTCGTAAGAGGCGACTAACAGTGCAAAGGTCTGGTCGCCCGAAAAGTGCCAGTTTGCGGTGGGCCAACTATCCAACCCAGTAAAAAACAGTAAGTTACAGAAACACAGACAAACACAGTTTTTCATTTTTCGATCTTGGGAGACGGAGGAGCTTCCGCATCAGCACGAACAATGAAGGACGGCGGACAAAGCCGAAAGGACTCTTCTGACGAGAAACCTTCTCTGTCGAACAAGTCACTACGGATTGCGTCGTGGAATGTTCGCACCTTGTATGAATCAAGAAAGAGTTCTTAAGTAGTACAAGAGATGAAGAGACACAGGGTGCACATACTGGATACAGTCTGGACAGAAGCAGCTCAGCTCGTTGGAACAAGTATTGTATTCTGGGAGGGATGACAAATACTATGCGGAAGGAGTGGGAATCATTTTGAGTAAGTATGCGCAGAAGTCACTGCGGAATGGATGGGAACCACACGGGGAAAGGATCATCATGGCTTCATTCGCTACAAGGAGCAAGAGCATCAACATGAATATAGTCCAAATCTACGCACAACAAATGATGCTTCGGATGAAGACAAGGATGCTTTTTACAGCCAGCTTCAGGGGGTCATCGACAAACTACCAAGGAAGGATGTCAACATCATAATGGGAGATGCCAATGCCAAGATTTGTAAGGACAACATGAGGTATGAAAGAGTTATGGGACACCATGGCTTGGAAAAATGAATGAGAACGGTGAGCGATTCGCAAATATATGTGTTTTCAACAGTTTTGTCGTTGGAGGCTCTGTTTTTCCCCACATGAGGATTCAAGAGGCCACATGGGTTTCACCAGATGGAATGACGGAGAACCAGCTATATCATTTTTGTATATCTCGTAGGTTCAGACGTTCACTGGAAGAGGTCAAAGTACAGAGAGGGGCAGATATTGGATCGGATCATCATCTGCTGTGGGCAAAACTCAAGCTTCGACTCAAAAAGCACAGAACCAGCACATGAATCAAAAGAACGAAGTTCCAAGTAAGCCTCTTGGACGGACATAAGAAAGAAGAGTTTCAGCTGCAGCTGAGGAACAGATTTCAACCTTTGGCTGATCTTGGCGGAGAGGAAACAGAGGTGGATACACACTGGACCAAGGTCAAAGAAGTCTTTACATCAACATGTCAAGAAGTACTCGGTGTGAAGAAATAGGAGCACAAGGAATGGATTAGGCAACACTCATTGGATTTAATTAGGATAAGAAGACAGCTGAAGGCAGAAGCGAATGCAAGTAGAACAAGAGGATCAAGAGCTGATGCATTGGAGTAGTACAGGACAACAGCTAAACATGTCAAGAAATCATTCAGAAAAGACAAGGAGGAATTAATAAATAAGCTTGCAGAGAAGGCAGAGGAAGCAGCGGTAGGAGGGCACATTCGAATCCTTTACCAGACTTCAGGGACACTTGCTGGAAAATGCGGGAAACCTGAAGTACCAGTAAAGGATCAAGAGGGGAAAATCATTTTTGGAAAGGAAGCTCAGTCTAAACGATGGGTAGAGCATTTCAACAGTCTCCTGAACAGACCACCACCGAGTAACCCACCAAACATCCGGCCAGCAAGAAATGAGTTACCAATCTGCTGTGATGCTCCTTCAAAACAAGAGATTCTGGATGCCATTAAGAAGCTGAACAAAGGTAAAGCAGCCGGTCCTGACCAGATTCCACCTAAGCCGTAAAAGCAGATGCCAACGTGACGGCAGACATCCCCCTCCCACTGTTTACCAGGATCGGGAATGAGAGCAAGTTCCCAAAGGACTGGAAAGAAGGACACCTCGTGAAGCGTCCAAAAAAGGGGAACTGTAGCAACTACAGAGGGATCACTTTTCTCTCAATACCAGGTAAGGTCTTCAACAGAATCATTCTTGAGAGAATCAAGACAGCAACGGATCCAAGACTACGGGACGAACAGGCTGGATTCCGGAAAAATCGCTCAACCACTGACCAGATTGCCACGCTGAGGATTATTGTGGAACAGTCCCTGGAGTGGAACTCCCAGCTGATCGTCAACTTCCTTGACTATGAGATGGCCTTTGACCGTATAAACCGAGAAACACTATGGAAGATAATGAGACACCTCGGAATCCCACAGAAATTTGTGAACCTCATCAAGAGCATGTACGAAGGGACAAGTTGCAGGGTTGTACATAATGGCCAGCTTTGACATCAAGACTGGTGTGAGTCAGGGATGTTTACTATCACCGTTCCTCTTCATTTTGGCAGTCGACTGGCTGATGAAAGAAATCACCAGAGGACACAGAAATGGTATACAGTGGACACCCTGAACACAGTTGGACGATCTGGATTTTGCAGACGACTCTTGGCGCTGCTGTCGCACACCCAGGAACAGATGCAAGCAAAGACTCCAATATTAAACAGCTTATCGGAGTTTGTTGGATTGACGATCCACCCCGGAAAGTCAAAGGTCCTAAGGACAGATGGACAACGAAAGGAGCACGTCATAATAGAAGGAAAAGCACTAGAAAACATTGAATCTTTCTGCTATCTTGGGAGAATAATTGACAGAGAGGGAGGAACAGGTGCTGAAATAAAGCCCCGCAATGGAAAAGCACAGGCTGCTTTCATATCTTTGGATAGGAATTGGAAGACCAGAGATATCTCACTTCGAACAAAGCTGAGGATTTTCAATTCAAATGTGAAGTCGGTCCTGTTGTATGGGTGTGAAACATGTAACGCATCACAGACTTGCATAAAGAGGATCCAGGTTTTCTTGAACAGGTGTCTAAGAAAGTTACTGAGGATCAGATGGACAGACAGGGTCACCAATGTGGAAGTGTTAAGGAAAACAAGACAGATCCCAGTCAGAGATGAGGTAGGAAGAAGACGGTGGCGATGGATTGGACATACTCTCAGGACGTCAGGCAGAAGCATAACAAAGAAAGTTTTGTATTGGAACCCGCAGGGTAAGAGATCAAGGGAAAGACCGCGTGGAATCTGGAGAAGAATCACAGAAATCGATGTACAGAAAAGTGGGAAGACATGGAAAACATCAAGAGGCTAGCCGAGGATAGAGAAAGGTGAAAGGTGTTTGTCCGTGGCCTATACCTTGGTGCAGGGTGAGAAAGGCAATGATGAGGAGTTGAGGCAGGAAAGGGGGGGGGGGGGTGTAAAGTTTGGAATTTGGTAATGGTGGAGCTCCCGTCCTTCAGCTTTTCCAGTACCAACGTCTGATCAGCAAATGTCAATGTTATTACCACTATCCTGAGCCATGAAGCAGTTCCGAAATTTGACTTTTGGACTCCTCCTATTCTCAGAAACTAACTCGATTGTCAACAACTGGGCAATATCCAGACTGCTCCTCTTAATACGTTGTCAGAAAAGGGGACACGTAGAATCAAAGTGCAATGTGTGCCTACATTATTTGAAGTGGACCAGACTAAGCGGTTGACAACAAAAGGGAACAAGTTAAACTTGCATTTCGGCAGGTGCAAATGAACTTTCACATACTGGTATCTAAGAAAGAGAGGGCTCCTCTTGAGGGCAATAACTCGGTCAGCTCTGGTACAAGTTCAACATAATAATCTTTAAGCTAAGGAAATCTCTCAAAAGGGAGATTATATTTGTCAATATAACGAATATTGAATTTTTTCAAGGTTCATCAAGTTAAAAATAAATCAACTCTGAGTAAGGCGCAAAACTTTGCTACGTCTTAGAATACAACACATTTTGTGTGTTTGTGCATTGAAGCACAAATATACCTAAAATTGACATTTCTTAATAAATCCAGGGAAAGTGGTGGCTATTTGAATTGTATCATCTGTATGTTGACCATTACTCTCCAGGCAAGCTCGAATGCCCCGCTGGAAACTTTGAATAACCTTGTGGCATGTTTTGCGTCGATTCTTCGGTTACCCTGTTCAACATTGGATTTCAACTGTTTGTATGTAGAATGTTTCTCTTTACTCTGAAAAAACAAACAAACAAAAACCAAACAAAAACCAAACAATACAAAACAGGAACAACTGCAACAGCTATAGCAACAACAACAACACCCTAAAAGAAACAAACAAACAAGCAAGCAAGCAAAACAAAACATAAAATAAAAATAAAATATTAAGGGGTTGAGATGTTCGTGATATTTGACGCCACTCCTAAAGGCTTACCTGATTGACAACTGAAAACTTTGTGATCACTTTTACTTTTATGAACAGAAGTTAGCCTGATATATTGGAGTACTCACGATGTAACACTTGGGCTTCATTTTTTTTCTCACTAGAAAGTGACACCAGGGTCACCAAATAAGGGACATTCCAGGCTGCTTCTCCAAATACCATGACAGGTGAAAGAAAACGATCTGCAGTCATACGCATTCTAACAATATTTGAAGTAAGACCACATTGTGCGGAATGGGAACAAATAAGATGTAGACATTCCTTTGCTGTAGGTATACACACGCTTTTACACACACACACACACACACACACACACACAC
>NW_004797368.1:336825-338219 GCF_000002075.1 Aplysia californica
ACACACACACACACACACACACACACACAGAGACACACACACACTCACTCACTCACTCCCTCCCATTCAAATTCCAATCTTCGTACTTTCTCCCATCCCAACCCCCCCTTCTCTCTACTCACTATCACTACCCCTCTCTCTTATTCTCCCCTGTGATTTTCCCTCTGTTTCAGATATCAAATGTTTCTTCTTCATACATATATTTCGTGCTTTAAAAGCAAGCCATCTTACAACTCTCACATTCATCATCATCGTCATCAAGTGCCAGATCTGCGGAAGACACCGGCGATCATGGTTCTCCATTCATTCCTTTGCTCGAATGCTCTTAAAAAGCTACGTTACTCTGATCTTTTCCCGCTATCCATCAGTTTAGGTACTCTAAGTATGTTGCTGTGGGCCTTCCACTGCCTTGTTTGTCTTCAGTTTTGCCAGTGAGAGCCAGATGTCCAAGACCTTTATGTCTTTTCAGGTGTCCCAAAACTGCATTTGTCTTTACCTGATCGTTTTCAACAGTGAGCGTCCCACGTGGGCTTCATCAAGCACTACCTCACTTGATTTCTTTTCCTTCAACGATATTCTCAGCAGTCTCCTAAAAAACCCCACATTTCTGTTGCTCTCACATAAATGTAAATTAAATCTCAACAGTACGATCAGACTGACCTTCCGAGAAGCGGTTCACGTGACCCTCTCCTCACACACCTGGTCAAGGTGGCAAACGAGATGACCCCACCATGCTTTATGTCAACAGATCGGCAAAAGTTGCTGTAGGGGGCTTTCGTGGCATAGAGGTTAAGTTGTTTATATCTCATTCAAAGGTCCCGGGTTCGAATCCGGGTGGCGATGGAAAAATTTTCTTCTCTAAAATTATCTCCTTTCACATCCTTTCCTGCTCTCTCTAACAATATTCTATCGTCTGCTTTCGCCTCCACTTTCTGCCCATTCCCCTCACCTCCTTTGCCCCTCCTCTGGACTCCTGACTCTTTCTGCAGCCTTTCTACTGCTACTCCTTGGCCCCTTCTTACTGCTGTCTTTCAGCCACACCCCTGATCTTCGGATAGGAAAGATCTACACCTAGCCTTCTTGGACAAGGGCGAAAAATCTCGGATGTCCCGTGTGCAAGATGTGCGCGTTAAAGATCCCTGGTGGTTTAAAATCGATAACAGCAGGCTTCGGCCGCCACCCGGGCAAAATTCACAATTTCTTACGAACTGAAACTCTTTAATGTGTCCCGCGCGCTCATATTATTATGACCTTATGCAGTCGCGGGCGCCATAAAACACTTACCACCCCCCCAAAAAAAACACAAAAACCCCCCCCAAAAAACCCCAACAAAAATGTTGCTGTCGTCTTTACTGTCTGTCTGTCTGTCTGTCTGTCTGTCTGTCTGTCTGTCT
>NW_004797368.1:338890-346246 GCF_000002075.1 Aplysia californica
ACCCCCCCCAACACAACCCCCCCTCCAAGACTCCAAAACTCCACCAAAACAGCCCCAAACAGCGAGGTACATGACGGAATTATACTGCACGGTCTGTTACATTTGTAATTTACCAGGTTTTTTTAAATAAAAAAAACTAAGAACGTGCCAGTCGTTTTTCAATTGGTCAGGTCTAAAATGTCATGTCTATACTCGCAAGGAGAAGGGCAGATTGCCAGTCCTTTTCTTCTACTCATTTGCCAAGAGGTGGAAAAGTGTATCGTTTGAGCGTATGTTGTGACGCCAGCGATTAAGCGAGGTCTTGACGAGGATATAAAACCAAAATTCGGTTAGCTAGGCCAGGAGTCAGGATGTCTTGAAAAAAAGAGGAGACGTAAATGGCAATAACTCGGTCACCTCTGGGCCAATTTCAACAAAATTTGAAGCAGATAAGATTCAATCAAGGGACTTACATTTAGTCAAAACTAAGAAAATCAACAACCTTGTCTCATTATCAAGTTTTAAAAATTCCAACCAAACCGAGGGGAAACACAATGTTTTGTAATTTCTTTAAAATCAAGCTTGACGTGAATTTGTATACAGAACAACAAATGCATGTAAAATTGATATTGCCAAATAATCAGAGAACGGGTTGGCCATCTAAATTAATTGTATTTCCAGGTGTTGACCATTTCTCTCCGAACAAGCTCGAATACGCAACTGGAAATTTTGAATAATCCTGTGGCTTGTTTCTGGATCGATTCTTTGGATGTACTGCACAACACTGAGAGGGTTGTTTCCTTATGCAGTCAAAAATTACCCAATGGAATAATCGAATTGGAAAAGTCTGGGGGAAAGGAGGGGGGGGGGGGGATCAAGTCGGAGGATTGCGTTGACTACTCTCATGTAAGCTTGGTTTTGGAGTTGTTCCCCAAGTGATTTTTTGCAAACGTACATGGGCCACTTGTGATGCTCCCCCCACCCTACCAGGCCTCTTCAACAGCATAACTCCTTCTCTTCAATCCCTACCCCCCTCTCAAATTTTCCCCAAACTTAACAAGCAGAGAAAAACTCTGTGTAAAGGAGTCTGACTCAAAACTGAATCCACAAGCTCAATTAGAAGGTGTTGCTGCACCCCGTGATCCTGCTCCATCAGATGTTATATTTTCAGGCCCCTAAAGCGACTTGAACAGGAAAAAAAACTTTGGCAAAAGATGAATATTAATTAAAAAAAAAAAAATTTCTATAGCGCCTACTTCTTGGTGACTTAAGCGTTTCACTATAATGAACATTTTGACAACTTTCTCAATGATACATACAGGCCATTCATCGTAAGACAGTTCTTTCAAACACATAATAAGCAAACGTCATGTCACATGATTTATGAAATTTGACCAATGAACACATAGCAAAATGGCAATCACCATAGCTGCTGACCTTATCACAGAGGTAAGAGATTAGCTGCATTTTTTAGACCAGAGTCACTTTCGAAAAGGAGATGCATTTTTAAGTGTACAGCTAGAAAAAGGTACATCGATAATTGAATAAAGACCATGTTGAAAACAAGTCAAATAGTGTTTTTGCATAATCTCATTCTCACTTGCTCGTAGTTTTTTTTTAGCAGGGTTCTCCTTCGGTGCAGTTCCCCACCCTCCCATCTAATGCAGTAGTATTGTAAGGTTTTGGCCCACATTCGGAAGGGAATCTAAATATAGAAAAATTAATATTTAGTTCTTGTTCTAAAGACGCTTTTCTGTTAGCCCCGATTCTCTCAGGAAGAAGTGGGTTGAAAAAAGTAATAATACCGTACATAATTTACATCTAAAATACTTTTATATAAAAGGGAGAATGAGAGTAAAATTGAAGGCGAGAGAGAGAGAGAGAGAGAGAGAGAGAGAGAGAGAGAGAGAGAGAGAGAGAGAGAGAGAATATGACAGACGGACATACAGGCAGACACGGAAAGAAAGAGACGCAGATATGACTTCGATTTGAGCTTTGGGACCAAAAATAAAAATGGACAGCTAATCGAAGAAACAGAAGAGTGCATTATTTCAGTAAAACACAATCGTTTGAGTACAGATCAAATAGATCTGTGAGAACTATTAGTTTGATCGTTACAACAGGGACATATCTACGTTGAGGTGGAGAACGTAGAATAAATATATTGTGTAATTTACTTTTTAAAATACATAGTTTGGAATCGTTAAAAATCCATACAGGCACCTGTGGTGCGCTGGTTAGGTTCTTCACCACTGCGCACAACAAAAGATGTTAGTTCGAAACCCACTTGGAGAAGATCGATTTAACAGTGTATCTCTATATTTCTGCTGAGATGGAGACTTCATCCCTCCCAGTTCTGGGTTGTTTTGGCAGGCAGGCAGGCAGGCAGGCAGGCACAGCAGCAGCTGTCCTTCTCCTGAATTTGATGGTTTGTGTCTTTACGTTTATCTCTAGATCGTTCATCTAGTAGCAATAATCGACACTCTTAAATTGCAGACCTGCCTTGTTTGTCTCTGAACAACGCATAGATATAGAAGCTTAACTTGAATGATGATAATATTTTGATCGACTGTCTCCGACTTCCACCCATGGTGGACTTAAAATACGTTTGTAGCTAGTGTCAAAGCAGTGGAGACGTATACCTTCACAATTGTACTTGGCTATTGAGCTAAGATGTTGTCTTGTGAAACCTTGTGTCGTAATTAGAAAAAAAAGCAAAAATTAATTGGTAGGTAGTTAGTATAGTGGTCGGTCGGTCAGTCAGTAGGAAGGTAGATAGGTAGGTAGGTAGATAGGTAGGTAGGTAGGTAGGTAGGTAGGTAGGTAGGTAGGTAGGTAGGTAGGTAGGTAGGTAGATAGGTAGGTAGGCAGGCAGGGTAGGGTAGGATAGGTAGATGGGTAGGTAGGGAGGTAGGTAGGTACGTAAGAAGGTTGGCAGGTAGGTAGGCATATAGATTTGGGTTGGTAGGTAAGTAGGTAGCAGGGGTGGCTTGTGGGTCTAAAAAGTTAGCGTGCGCAATTACCTTAAATCAGGTTGAAGATAGTCAAAGGCATGGCAAAAGAGATGTTTTCTTCATTCTACCTGTTTGGAGAAAATCTACCTGAAGAAGCCTATCTTTAATTCTTTTGCTGCAGCAAATGTGTCCATTATTCTATTGACGAATTTGGGCATGCTGTCAGTGATGTCCTTGTGGATCGACATAAACGCCAGTGCGATTTCTAGGATTTTGCGAACTTCTTTAAATGTTTTTTAAAGTTGGTAGTCTTTCAGAGTTGAATAAAGGCCCTGGATTGTACGACACTGAGTAGACTTAAATGTTTCATTGCAATATAATATTTATCAGTCTGTTTGTAAATTGATTTTTTATATAAAGCAGGGTAGCTTTCTGCGGTACGATTAAAAAAACTGTAGAAACGACTTCTGATAGCCCTGGAATTCGGAGGGGTCGACGATTGATAGTGTATTGATTCTATTTTGCTTTAAAAACTGTTTAAAATTTGATTAATTATATTGTCACAGGCCTCCTTAGCAGCAGCAATTTCTTTGTTCTTGTGATGTCTTCGTCTCTTGGAAGCGTGTTCCTCTGTGGTCTGATTTGTTGATGAAACACTTACACTGTTTCTAATTTCCTCGACGGCTGTTGTAAACGTGTCTAGAGCTTGTTGGGGTGCTATGGGAGTTGTACTTCTGTGTTGGAGGATCCCATTCACTACGTTAACTTGTGTTGACACTGTAATGTACCGCTCTTTAATATATTAAAGAGACCACACACTTCGTGGATGGTATTGTCTGAATTTCTTCAAGACAGAACTGGATCTCTTCTGTCCAAGTGAAGATTTAGTTAATATGTCAAGACTGAAAATTCCACCTTGTTTCAGATGGCCGTGGACTATTACGGTGACAAACTCGTCTGAGAACGTCTATGCGTTTTTAGGAGTGGGCAAAAAATGTCGAAAAGCCTGCAGCGTTAGCGAAATCTTTTCTGCTATCTAATATGCCAGCACAAGCGTGCTTTCAAACAAGATTCAGCTGAGGCGCATAGCAATGAACAAAGACAGCATTAGGGAAATATTGGCGCATCTGAATCTGTACACCAGAGACTTTCCCGCTCATGACAGCTGTCCCATGTAGGTTTGGGTTATCCGCTTCTCCTCTACGCTGAATGGTTCTGAAGCTTCTTTCAGGGTTGAAACGAACCTTGATGAAGTTTTGTCTTTGGCTTTACAAAACTTAAAAAAACACGCTGCCGGTTTTCCGTCCTTAATATACCTCAGAATGATCACAGACTGTGACAAATGACCTGCATGAGTTACTTCGTCAGCCTGAATAGAAAAAAAATGGCAGAGGGTAGGTATTTATTCAGTTCTTCGTGATATATTTTGAAAATTATAGAGTCCAGCAGTTCGTTTTGTATTATTTTGCAAATATATTTTACAACAGTAACGCTTTGCAGATGATCAAACAGTAACCTGTCAGTGTCAAGCGTCTCGATGCCGTAATTCAAGAAAGATGACTTCTGTTCTCCAACAAATCACCTTTTTCATGACCGTAAGGGGCGAGTTCGTGAGTTCCACAGAACAAAATTATATACTCGATAACTTTACACAGTACGTGCCTGTTCCGTCTGAACTGTTCGGTGTAGTGAGAAGTTGCAATGCGATGACCATCGTCTAGCTGCTGCGCTGCTTAGTCTAGTAGACCGAAAGTGTGTCACTTAACGGAATTGTTGACGTGAGCATTTAATGACTCGTGCTCGTGATGCTTTGTTTCACATGGACAAGCCCCATAAAACATGTTAGACCTCCTGACGTCCTCATTTCCAAAAGCAGACGGTAGAAACGGTGAGTGTTGTGTGCATTAACATTTTTGGGCGGCGGTACACCACCGTGCTCAACGGGCCAGCCGACGGTGGTAGGTAGGTAGGTAGGTAGGTAGGTAGGTAGATAGGTAGTTAGGTGTAGCATGGTAGGGTAGGGTAGAATAGGTAGGTTGGTAGGTGGGTAGTTAGGTAGGTAGGTAGGTAGGTAGGTGGATAAGTAGATGGGTATGTAGGTAGGTTGTCAGTTTGTAGTAGGACAAAGACATTTCAACAGATGATATAGTTTGTGCAGAATTTGTCTACATTTTATGTCGCATGATGAAGCTAATGTATGCCAGAAAATACCGGTGACAGAGAGAACAAGCGAATGATTGATGGTTTGCTGTCTGTTGCGTCATCTTACAGAAAATTTCTTGCCTCTCAAAGAGTTGCCATTAAGCAGACTGAAGGGGCCGATCAGTCGTCTCACAGAGAACTGCTATTAAACGGACTGGACCGAAGTTGGTCTAACATTGGGCAAATCAGTCGTCTCCCTAAAGTTTGCTTATAAGTGAATATAGAAAGGCCATCCTAAGTAGAGCTTTCGATTTAGAAAGACGCCTTGTTGCAGTCGTCTAGGGCACGGTGTGTGACGTCATAACCCGTCTCACCCCTTATTCCCACCCCTGTCGCTGAAGATGAAGGTCAGGGTGCGCACAGAACGGTTCCCGACGTTCGTTACTCTCTGCTTTGACGCAAGCTCAGCTCTGACGTCTACGGGCAGCCGCCTAATTAATGAGTTGATCAGACGCCGTCAGCTGAGACCAGCTGTCTACAACAGTAGTGGAAGCCGCAGCCTGTGACGTGATGGGTGCGCCGCTCTGGTCAACACAGCGTCTTAGAGGCGTTAACAAGCCAGTATATCGCGCTCTTAAATACACAGTCTTTGGGGGAAAATGCGACGTTGAATCGCTCCCGCAAAAGGTCAGGGTATTGAGGCCCAGGTTGGGCTAATGCCGTCATCGCCGTGACTGGTTACATATCCCAACATTTGAGGCAAACAGAAAGGGGAATTTTGGCGTATTGGATGGCTGTTACCTAATGTGTGTGATTGTATGAGTATGTGTGGACCTATGTACTTGAGAAAAAGTGGGTTAGCGAGTAAGTACGTTTGGTAGGTGCGTTTATGGTTCCTATTACTATTAGTGTATGTGTGTGTGTGTGTGTGTGTGTGTGTGTGTGTGTGTGTGTGTGTGTGTGTGTGTGTGTGTGTGTGTGTGTGTGTGAGGTGTGTGTCTATGTTTGTATTTCAAGAGGATGGTAAAAAAGGAAAGGTGTTTAGGGGTAGATCTAATGGGCAAAGCAAAGTGCAAAGTCCCTCTCACAAGGTCTTACTAGCCCTATCCCTCCATCATTACTCTCTTCTCTTCCACCCCTCCCCCTTCCTCTCCTCCTCCCTTTCACCCCGTTAACCTTACCCTACCTGCATGTGGTCACTTCTGCTGGGCAATTTAGAGAAAACGAATCTTCATCGATGCTTCGAAGCGCTAGGTCACGATTCATGCTATTCGAAAACAAAATACGAATGTCTTTTGTTTAAAAAAAAAAAATCTGAAACGCTATTCTCTGAGTTCGTAACACACTGCAATACGATGACCTTACATCAAAATTCAAAACGCTTTGAATTTCTAATAATAGAGAAAACATGAGCTATTCCTGGTGTGATTGGTGAACATTAAATGACAGTGAATACTTCTTAGATGCATGGTTTATAACTCTTGTTGATTCTACTCATCACTCCGCCTCGCAACCATCGAATACGAAGTATTGCTGTATTTACCTAAAAATTTTAGATTTGATATTTTCTAATCAGGTAGAGAAAAAATTGCCAAGATCCCCAGAATCAATTGTATGAAAAAATCACATGGCATTCGAATGATTTTGCCACGCTTAGAATACCCATAAATAGCGTATACATCGTGAATGCTGAATGATAAAGTCTAATGGTCACAGCTCTAGTGAGCATACCAGACCAGGTACTCGTACAAGCCCTCCCCCCCCGTCCCCTCGTACGTCTTATGGTCGCTTTTAAACACAAGGGGCTATCCCGAAAAACGCTGTTTTGAGAAAATTGAAGGTAAAGTTTTGGGACCCTTGTTCAGTTTATTTAACAGACAAGGAGAGTTTTCTCTATTTTTACGAACTAATATACCCACTAACGAAACGAAACATAGGTAGGGCAACTTTTGGTGTACGTCAAGATTTCTGGAAATCCCCGAAATCTAGGCTATCCAGCTTGTCCTTAAACGCGACCAGTTGAGCCTTAAATTACTTTCAAAGCATTATCACGAATATATGGCAGACTTTAAAAAACCCACCAGCACTAGTAACAACAACAACAACAACAACAACAACAACAACAACAACAACAACAACAACAACAACAACAGCAACAACAACAACAACAACAACAACAGCAACAACAACAATATAAAAACAAAAATTATAACAGAAACTAAGCAGAAACAACGTCAAAATAAACAGCTGCGATAACAGCAACAGTTACAGCAATAGTATC
>NW_004797368.1:347542-360625 GCF_000002075.1 Aplysia californica
TGGAGGAGGAGGAGGAGGAGGAGGAGGAGGAGAAAGAATATATTGGATAAATAAATCAGTGTGTTTCTTATTGTAGCCCTCCCACAACATGATATCCTGACCCGTCTCGTAAAAACAACAACAAGGAACACGCACAAATCACTCCCCACAATGGCCTCAGAACAACAAAAACAAAACGACCGTTAGAAAAATATGACATAACAAAGCATTTGGCAGCTCAGTCCTTGAGCTCGTCCTTCGAGAAGGTGATGTTACTGATACCAGGGCCGGCGCTTGGGCGTGTTCGGAAACGGGCAGCCACAAAGAGACCCAGCACAGCCAAGGCCATGCCCAATGCTATCATTCCAAAGGCGATTCCTGCCATTGAGCCTGGGAGCAAA
Organism: Aplysia californica; assembly: GCF_000002075.1. Taxonomy (NCBI): domain Eukaryota; kingdom Metazoa; phylum Mollusca; class Gastropoda; order Aplysiida; family Aplysiidae; genus Aplysia; species Aplysia californica. The sequence continues at coordinate 347,923 of NW_004797368.1, forward strand.
AACCAATCAATGAGTTTTTAAAATTGCAAAAATGTTGGAAGAGGGGATGAGGGTGGGGGACGTATTCAATCATGGGGAACGGGGCAGGGTAGGAAGAAAAGAGTTTAGTTTAATTTCAGTAGAGGTTTTTACGGCGCTCGCAACTGCATATGGTCAAATGAGCGCCAGGAAGAAAGGAGTGGGGCGGGGCAGGAGACGAAGATTGGCAGGGAAAGGAGAAAGAGACGTTTGGGGAAGAGGGAAAGATATGGGTGGGGAAGAGGGAAAGAGAGGGTTGAGGAAAGCAAGGAGGAAGTAGAGAGGAGGGAAAGAGTGGAAGAGAGGTGAGGGGAAGATGGGAGGAAAGGAGAGGGGAGGAGGGAAAGAGAAGGCGGGGAGGGAATAAAGGGAATGGTGAGGAAGAGGGAAAACGAGACGTGGAGGGGAGGGGAGGGGAGTGAGATGGTGGTGAAGAGGGATCGGGAAAGACAAAGATGAATACGAAGGTACAATGTTTGTTGTCATTGAAGAAGGGAAGGCAAATGATGGAGGTATGAATGCAGAGGAAAACTGTAAGGGAGTAGAAAGAAGGATGGTGGGAGGAGAAAAGAGAAGGATGAAGGGTGAAGAGAGAAGGATGAGGGGTGAAGAGAGGGGGGAGGGCAGAAAGAGGAAAAAGGGATGAAGATGGTAAACTATTGCTCCTATTGTTTTTTGTTGTTGTTGTTGTAATGGTTGGTGTTACGACTTGTTTCTTATTCATGATTTTTTTTGTTGTTTATGATTTTTTGGTTTTGGGGCGTTTATTATCCACAATTTTGGCCTCTGCAGATATACACACATACAAACACACACAAACACACGCACGCGCACAACCACCCACCCATACCCACACCCACCCACACACAATCTACCCACCCACCAAAACACCCACCAACACACCCACCAACACAACCACACGCTTCTTCTTTCCTATCAAACATCTATCGTCTTTATCTCCCCTCCTGCTTTTTTGTGTATGTTACTCTCTTGTAACACATCTAATCTTCGGCACTTATATGACCTTATTGTGTTGCAAGTGCCCTAAAACTTTTACTAAAACTAAAACATATACATTAAGAGGTACAAAGCTTACCACCAGAGTAACCGTTATTGCCAGTACTCGCGCTGGTTTTGGGACCTTGGGGATTTCCACCTGTGGCCGGCTGCTTGGAGTTCTGTGAGGACTTTGTGAAGATTCCTTTTTTCACTGTGAGCCGCAGGTGGTGCAGGAATAGGGTGCCAGGCCGCAAGGACAAGGGAAATGGGATGATCAAAAGGGCATAAACTTATGATCTTAAGGTAAAAGCAATATGTCATCTTCATCATCACGACTACCCTTCTTTTTCTTCTTGGGGGGGGGGGGGGGGAGGAGGTCGCTCACGTAAAAAAAGAAAAATAAATTAATCTCAACTGCCGTTTGTGGTATAGCGATAAGTCGCTTCGCCGTTGCACGTAGAAGAGTTTATCGAGTATCTCAGTCATTCTGTTGGGACTTTAATGTATCCCTCTCAGACCAGGTAGGCCATAAGAGACAGATTGAAGCCCACTTTCTGTATGATCTAAATTGCTTTCGTGGGGGTGTACAAATCTCATCATCATCATTGTAAAGTGCCAGATCTAAAACAGATACGGGCTTTCATGATTTTCCATTCTTTTCTCCGCTTAGATGCTCCCAAAAGGTCCATATTCATTATTATCCCGGTGAAACATCTACAATAAATAGTAAACCCTAGAATTCTTCCGGGACGGAATATCATCTTTCCAGTAATTTAGTTTTTGTTTAAGAGAATATAGAATGCAAACAAACAAAATCTCTCACGTGTAAAAACATCGCAATGGCCCAACTGGGAGCCGGAGGTTGAAGCGGTGGGATCCGGTATAAGGCAGGCTTGGCTACTCGGGCAGTAGTAGAAGCTGAGGATGACATAGAAGACAAAGTCTATCCATCTATCTATCTATCTATCTATCTATCTATCTATCTATCTATCTATCTATCTATCTAATTTCAGTTTTAACTTTCTGTTTTCGCGTGTCTGTTTCTTTGCTGCTTTATTGATTTGTCTGTTCGAAGGTGGACCCGTTTTCATCTCTGGCTCCCCCCTTCCCCGCCATTTACCCCCCTCCCTCCAACTGAGAAAGTCAACAATCTGATTCACAAATTAAAGCCAGCCGAAAACATGTTTTGACAAATTCTGCTAATGTGTGATAAGTCAGGTACACCTAGTAATCTTATTATAATGGAACTAAGCGCGTTTATGGGGTCAGAACATCCTTTTCACGCATAAAAATCTACAAAAATCTTATAGGGGGTGCCCACATACGCGATCGGGTCGGGTCGGGTCGGGCCCATCGGGTAGTCCCGGCTAGTCAAATTGAGGGCGCAAAGCGGCCATCGTGGCACAAACCGATCGACACGATCGGTGACATACAAAAACAAACACGTTTGTTTTCTGGCCTGCGAATCGCGCGATCGGGTGGTTTGCAGCCAATCACAACAAGGCTGAGTCACGTGTCCATTTTGACCCATGAATACATTAAGTAATACTCTGGCCTCGATTCGACTCATTTTGGAAGGAAATTTGCATCTTTAAATACATCTTTGCTTCTTCATTGCACTTTACATGATCAATAAAGTTGTATCTCATTATAATACGTTGTACAATAGCAGATTTGTGCTGAAAAACAGCAGAAAAACTAAAATCAAAGCACTTGACCTAGATCTAGATCTAGATTATTTCGTTCTCAGGAGGGCTAAAAATAGGCCATGTTAGACCAAGAATCTAGCTAAGGACGTGTCTAGATCTACGTTCTCTAATGTTTAGTGCTTCCAATTTCCCGCCAATTTTTAGTTTTTTCCAGACCTTATCTACAGGTCCACTAGATCTAGGCCTAGATTCTAGATCTACATCTCGATTTATTATGTCGCTTTGCCTCTCCTGAAACAGTGCTGTTATGAAGCTTAATCTACCCTTCGCTGATGACAGTTCTGATGGCCGAATGGCCGGGTCGAGTGAACAGTGTGTCTGCATTTGATACGCGAAGTATTATTTTGTGATCGTGTGTTCGAATCCCAGTCCGAGCTTTTTTTATTTTTCCCCTCCTTCCCATCCTCCCAACTTACCAACAATTTTCCCCATAATTATAATTTGTTGCTTTTTAGTTTTTTAAAGTGTTAAATAAACCTCCAGTGCTGTCTGTTTTGGTCTCATAAATCATAACACACTAGGATAAAAATAGGTTTAGCTGGTCTGATGTCGGTGGACGCGGATTTTTTTGAGTCGCTTCTACACCGTACAAAAAACTTCCCACATTAGCCTGGCCTGGAAATGATCTTATTTTGGTGGACGCGTAGACTAAAGCAAGTTAGCAAGCAAACAAACACTCACAAACACACACACACACACACACACACACACACACACACACACACACTCTCACACACACACATACACACACACATACACACACACACAGAGTCCAAGAGTACGGTAGGCATATTTTTATGTATTCATGGGTCAAAGGTCCAGCCAATCGTAGCCCGGGTTTACGCCCTCTGTGTAGTTGCATGTAGGTTAAAGGTTTCTCTACTTTAACTTCCAGGTCGTCGAGTACAATCGCGCGGGGCTGTAGTGTGCACTGAAACCCCGACCCGATAGGCACGACTAGACCCGACCCGACCCGACCCGAACGCGTATGTGGGCACCCCCTATTAGATATCAAGCGCACATTAATGTTGAAATTGTCCACTCTATTCAGGCGGTGAAATATCTTTACAAGTACATCATAAAAGGCCAAGACCGCATCCTGATGGAGGTTGAAAATGATGAAATCTCAAGATATGTCAATGCTCGATACATCTCTGCGAGTGAGGCCATCTGGAGACTGTATGGATCTGAAATCCACAATAAATATCCACCAGGGGAAAAGTTGCCCGGGCACCTTCCAAATAAAAAAACCCCAATCTAGTTCCAGCCTGAAGATTTTCAGAATGTTATTGGTCAAGGACCCCAAGCAACAAAATGGACAGCTTTTTTTTTTTCAATATGAATACAGAAAACCCAACAGCAAGAAACATCATCTATCCTGATTTTCCTCACTATTTCACTTGGAATAACAAAGACCACAATTGGTAGAGAAGGAAAAGAGGTGTGAGAAACACAGGTAATCAAGAGGAATCTAGAACTGACTGCATTGGGCGCATCCCCGTGAATTGCAAAGCATTTTCTCACAGGGTCCTTTCCACTAGACAATTCTTGCTCTGTCCACACAGGGCAGAGCTCTACTACTTGCGACTTTTACTACACCACAATCAGTTTTGAAGATCTGAAAACAGTAAGTGGATCAAGTAGCACATCTTATCAAGACGCAAGCAACCAACTTGGCCTGCTCGATGATGACTCTGAGAAGAATGCAGCAACGCAAGAAGCATCTTCCATAAGATTTGGACCCCAGTTACGTCTTGCCTTTGCAACCATTCTCATCTATTGTCGCCCAGCTGATCCTCTCTCATTTTGGCACAAGCACAAATTGAAACTGTGCCGGGACATCATGATAAGAGACAAGGTCACAGAATTAAATCCGCAGATTGAGAACCAAGTGTTGCTACAACTTCAGCACATTCTTGATAATGATAGGTTGGATCTGCATAAAGAATTTCAGGTGCCACCTGCGGAACACACTCACGTTGAAGGAGAACAACCAAGAATTGTCCACGAGGAGTTCAATTTTGACACAAACAACCTGAGAGAGAAGGTGAGTCGAGAGGTACCCAAAGCTTAATGAAGAACAAAGAGTTGTGTATGATGCTGTGATAGAGTCAGTTGTAAAGAATTAAAGCAAGATATTTGCCAAGGAGGCAAGTGGAGGGACTGGGAAAACCCACACTATAAACCTGATTCTTGCGACTGTCCATTCCTTTAAGAAGATCACCCTTGCCACAGGGCTCTCAGGCATTGTAGCAGCTCTGCTCTCAAATGGCAGAACATTACAAAGCAGATGCAAAATACCTCTGTGCCCGAACGAACAGTCCATGTGCAGTGTGAGCCCCCGAGATGCTAGTGGCACTTTATTACGCCAAACAGAGCTGCTCATCATTGATGAAGTATCGATGGGCAACAAACACATCTTTGAAGCCATAGAGGGAACACTTCAAGACATATGTGGGAATAACGCTCTGTTCGGTGGGCTAACTGTGCTGATGTAGGGTGACTGGCACCAAATACTACCAGTAGTTCGCCAAGGCTCAAGATCATAGATAGTCAATGCAACCCTGAAATCATCATATCTGTGGGAGCATGTTAATGTGCTCAGACTGACAAGAAACTTAAGGGTTTTGCTCACAGGTGAGACTGCTGATTTCTCTAACTATCAACTGAACACTGTTGATGGCAAACACAACATATGCAAGCAAATCGGGGAGTTTGCGATAAAACTGCCAGATGACATCACAGAAAAGAGCGAACGAGAGTTGATAAATTTTGTCTTCGGTAACTTGCAGTCGAACACAAATCCTGGCTTCCCGCTGCATCATCTATCCCACCAACACAGAAGTAGACAGAATCAACAACCTGATCATACAGTCCTTTCCCGGAGAAGAAAAAGTATACAGGGCCAGTGAATCGGTGGAAGAAAATGAACACCAATACTCCATCGAATTTATCAATTCTCTATGTCCCTCAGGTATGCCACCCCACAAACTGACATTGCGGAAAGACAGCATTGTTCATGCTGCTGAGGAATCTGGATCCCACAAACGGCCACTGCAACGGGACTCGATATGTGGTTCAAAACTTCATCAATATGTAATTGATGCTCTCGTTGCTTGCGGTCCACATGCGTACAGAGATTTTTCATCCCAAGGATTCCCTCATGCCTTCAGACAACATATTTCTCTTCCATATGCGATGGAAACAATTTCCGGTTAGACCTGCTTTTGCAATGATCGCCAACAAAGCTCAGGGACAGACTTTGAAAAGGATAGCGGTTTCTTTACGAGGCGATTTATTTCACATGGGCAATTATATGTCGCAATGAGTCGCGTTGGGTCCAGGGACTCTATTAGGGTACATGCCAAGAGACCTGCTGCCCAGGACGGAGTTCCAGATGGCGCATATACCAGCGATGTTTTCTACACAGAAGTCCTACGGAAAGGAATCAGGTACCGGTACAAACATTTTATCGTGGGGTTTTTCTATCACTATATCACCGTTCGTAGAACGGGTCTGTGTCCAGAAATAATAATGATGATAATAATAATAACAAAGGTGGAGATGATGATGATGATGGTGATGATGATAGTAATAATAATAATAGTAATAATAATAATAATAATAATAATAATAATAATAATAATGATAATAATAATAACAACAACAATAATAATGATAATGATAATGATAATGACAATAATAACAATAACGGTACGTTATAAAAATAATAACAACAACAACAACAATAATAATAATATTGGTGATAATGTGGAAATCTGACGAAGATCACATACGCAAAAAGACGATTACTGTGGTTAAAACAAATAAAAATTTACATGAATTTAGATTTAAATACATTGAATGCTTTTTACAACAGATTTAAATGCTGCCAAAGTAGTTGCCTCTATCTCTTAAATGTAGTGGGTAGGAAGTCCCCCCTGAAGGAACAGGTGTCGAAAACCCCAATGCCCAACTTCAATTTTATTTAGCTTTACAAACCACAGTCTACAGTTGTTTTTTCTGTATTTATGGATCGCAAATGTCGCAATGGAATATATTCATGCATTAAATTAAAAATATATTGTGGTCCAGATCACATAACACATTATTAAAACATCATAACACATTATAACACATTACTGCAACTTATTTAATAAACACGGCTTTAACAAGATCAATGTAACTGTAAAAGTAATGGTGAGGCGTGTTCTTTTAGTGGCCTTTTGAGAACAGTTCTCGCACCTTGGTTCTGGGGTCTTTGAAATTTATTAATTAGTTCTGTTGGTATATTTGTAATAGACATACTATTATCATGTGCAAATGTAGATTAAGACTGAAGAATGGAAGACAGATCAATTAATTTGTTCTTATGTTTTGAAAGGAGTTTTTGGATGCTGTCAGACAGAAAGATGGTCTCTGACATTATTCGATAAGAATGGACACACACACGCACACACACACACACACACACACACACACACACACACACACACACACACACACACACACACACACACACACTCACATACACATACACACACACAAATACATATTATAGACATACACACCCACACCCACACCCACACACATACACGCATACACGTACACACACGGAGAGAAAGACAGGGAGGAAGACAAAGAGATATAGATAGATTGAAAGATATATATATATATATATATATATATATATATATATATATATATATATATATATATATATATATCTGAGATCTATCTATATTTAGCGAGCGAGCGAGCGAGAGAGAGAGAGAGAGAGAGAGAGAGAGAGAGAGAGAGAGAGAGAGAGAGAGAGAGAGAGAGAGAGAGAGAGAGAGAGAGAGAGAGAGAGAGAGAGAGAGAGAGAGAGAGATTATTAGAAAGACAGAGCAACTGACAGAGATTCAAATCGTTCACCAGACAGATAGACAAATTTACAAATAGCAAGAGAGTATGCTAACCAAAGGCTAAAGACAAATAACCAATGAAAGACACAGACACTGCCCTAGGACACATTGGCACTAACATCAACCAATCATCTGACTTCCCGTCAAGCATTTAACCAATCAGAGGTGAGTGTAGAAAAGTGAGGAGCCAATCACGTACGTGTTACAAGGGATGTCACCAGAGGAGCATTGGGCCGCACAACTGTCCGGTCTGATGCCTTTGACAACGTGCACTTTGGACGGGTTATTTACTTTTTTTCCAAAATTGTAGTCGTAGTCGAAATAGTAATCCACTGTGGGAGGTAAAAAAGGGGAACGGCGGGGGGGGGGGGGGTGGCGTGTGTGTGACTGAGTGAATAAAAACAGCGAAAGAGAGAAGGCGATCAAGTAAGTGACCAGGCGAGAGAGTGAGCGAATGAGTGAATGAGAAAGTGAACAAAAGAAGGCAAGCGAGTCATCGTATGAGTGGAGAATAAATGAGAGACGGCAAGTGCATGACCGAGTGGATGAGAAAATTAAAACAGTACTTTTGAGTGAGTAAGTAAAGGGCAGAATACGAGAGGGCAAGCAAATGACTATAAGGGGATAAGAGAAAGCACGTGGTGGATTGCATGCCTGATTGTAAATTATGATCGTAAATGATTTGCGCCCACGTCAATAGGCCTACCGTTTTAGATCATAGGAGGAGGAATACTTTGATTTTATGTGGTAGTGACAACCACGGCGGAGTAAGATACTGCAAATAAGGAGAAAGCCTGAGATACTTTTAATAAAATAACCTTCTTTTATGTTTTAGTAAGAGTATTAAGGCACTTGCAACACGATAAGGTTAGGCTACACAAGGGCAGATGATTAGAGGTTTTGCTAATGAGTAACGTACAAAGACAAAAAGGAGGATAGATTAAGGGGACAGATGTTTGACAGGAGAGAAGAACTAAACCATACCAAAACGCCCACCAACCATCCACTAAAGTAACTTTCCGACATGGGACTTAAATTATTTCATGTTTTCTGTATTCAGCGAAGAGATTTACGATTACATCAGCGATGTCGGTACTGAGTCAGCCGAGGGAATACTAGAAAGCGAGTGAGTAATTGAGAGAATGAAGGAGCTAAAGATTGGGAGAGCGCGAGTGAGTGAGAGGGTGAGTGAGTGAGTGAGTAAGTGAGTGGTGGAGTGAGTGAGTGAGTGAGTGAAAGACGATAAAGTGACCACGTGGAAGATAATGAGAGACAGAGAAAAAGTGTCTTCTCTTTCTCTGCCCACAGTTTTGATAAAGGCAGGAAGGAAGAACAATGAGTAAACGATAAGGTAACCAATAACACCAGCAAAGAAAGAAATCAAACACTGAAGAACATAAGACCCCCCAAACAACAACAACAACAACAACAACAACGTCAACAACAACAACAACAACAAACAGCCCCCCCAACCCCCCCCACCCCCCAACAAAACAACAACAACAAACAATAAACCCAAACAAACCCTCCTCAAAGAAAAATAAAGAAACAAAAATAAAACTTAAATCCCCCCCTCCCCACCCCTGTAAAAAATCCCAAACAGTAACACAGTTCCCTCACAGGAGTAGTGTGTGCACGTCGCGTTGTCCTGCACGTCGGTCGACTCGGCCGTGTAGTAGTGAGTCTTGCCCAGGGCACAGGTGCCCCCGCCAGTGCAGAGGTCGAAGGACTCGCACAAAAAGTCTTTTGTTTGCTTGCACTTGCGTGCGCAATCGTTCGGGTCGGTCACTTGAGTGAACGTTTCCACGGCTTTCTTGGAGAGAACTGACTTGCCTGGAAACTTGGTGAACTCGCTCAAATACGTGCCTGAAAAGGGAGTGTACCGTAAGGTGATAGGTGAGGTGAGGTGAGACATACGATGAGACATAAGGTATGATGTGAGGGGTAAGGTGACAGATGAGGTGATATACAGTGTGGCGTCCATAAGAAACTTGAAAATGTAATCACTCATTCATTGTGTTAAAGCCTCTCATTAACCACGCATGCAGCATGCCAATTTAAAGATTAATAAATTCTGCATTATTTCACACATTATTAATTCCTCCACGTTAAGAGACGCCAGAGATATGGTCACTGAAACTTGACTTTCAAAATTTAAGCTTGGCAAAATTGTATGAAATCAAAGAAACGTAAAATTGTCTTCGCGCGTGTATTGAGGAGCATCAATATTGATAGAAATGGGCATACATTGCATATCTAAAAATGGTGAATTTTATCTCTTCAACAAGCGATATTTTATTACAATATTTTGTCACGACAGTTTCAGACTAAATGGAAAACTAATGGAAAAAAGAGCAATCACAAATACTACACAAAAGTTGGACTCTACATTAAATGTGCTTATTGTTATTTAGCTTAGGGGCCATTGGTTTTGTGTAGTGCACGAACCCTTTGGGTATCGATTCTATTAACTTTTATACATAATTATTTGTCATTTCATCACCAATGTCACAGAGAGTTGCAAACAAAGAGTCTGAATTGGGAGCAAAGTCCCTTTTCTTCAGCAGCTGTTTCATGGGACTTCACATACCTCTAGGATTCCGGCAGCGGAAAATCGAACAGATTTTTAAAAATTTATATTGTTAAAAGGTTCAAAGGAAATTCCCAAAACCTGATGGAAAATTGTGCTGGGATTTTCGGTAACGAGTATTTTTTTCGGTTGCACAGGTATTCGACATAATACCGACTTGAAATTATATGAGTTTAAGTTGTAGACCTCTTCCGTTAGCCAAATATAAACTCTGGGTTTTTTCACCTCATTGTATACACATTTAAAAAAATGTATTCAGGCATTTATAAATGGATAAAACAGTCTTGATATTTGTTGCCCTCTGCTCACCACGGGGAGGTGGAAGACGAATTTCGAGCAGGATGGTGTCTTTGTGAGAGCAAACTTCTGCCAGGCTGTAGGGAAAGCCTTTGAGTCGGAGCCCTTTTTGTCCTTTCTATGTCTCGAAAACATTTTTAAGCGCGACTAAATTGCATCGGGCATACACATCTATTTGTACAGGTCCGCTTATATAATATATTTACTTATTTTCTGGTTCTTCTGAGGCAAACTCGCCAACTATTTTCAGCTAAACAAAGAGCTTCCTTCGACACCCAACCTGGAGCAGGGGTCATCTACCTTAACGATTTTCAGTGTTAACTCAATCGATACCATACTACCATACTAAAAAACCTGCACAATTTACTGTACATAGGAAGAGCAGCTTCTTGAGTAATCCGTTGCTTAACAGGATAAAACATGCGCAACCCCCCCCCTTCCCAGGATTCCAATCGGGGCTATTTACTGGTGACCAATCCAACGTTGATTTGATTTGGTTTTGTAAGAATTGTCTAGTGGAAAGGGCCCGGAGAGAAAATGCTTTGCTATACATGGCGATGTCTACTTGAATGATACAGTGACGAAAATAAGGGTAGAATATGACATTCGAGCTCTTGCGCGATTTAGTCCACTAAGCTAAGCCATCCGGAGATTCTCACGAGGGTGGTTCTGTTCATTCTACCCCTGCTCACTCCAAACCATGGCAGTTTCGTGGCCTCTGTTCCTCAATGACTGATGGTTAAGTCCAAAATCTAACTAAAACAACCCAATATACAATAAAAAGCACGTAACCATAAGCTCTTAAACACAAACAAAATTAAACCCAATTAACACGTATAGCAGATACGTCCAGGTTTTGCATGGTATTTGTAACTGCTCTGTTTTTCAATCTGTTTGAAAAAATCATCAGAACATGTTGTTTATTACAGAGACAATAATATTCAAAAAAAAAAAAATTGATATTCAATACAAATTACAATGGCTAAGGCTAGTTTCAATAAAAGGAGCCCAATCCTGAAAAATAGAAACATCTCAATGAACACCAAAATGAAAGTTCTGAAATGCTTTGTATGGTCAACTCTTCTATATATGGCTGTGAATGCTGGACAATCACTAAAGAGAGTGAAACAAAATAGAAGCAACAGAAATGTGGTTTATTAGGAGACTGCTAAGAGTATCGTGGAAGGAGAAGAAATCAAATGAGGTAGTGCTTGATGAAGCCCACGTGGGACGCTCAATGTTAAAAACAATCAGGAAACGACAAATGCAGTTTTTGGGACACCTGAATAGATATAAGGGTGTTGAACATCTAGCTCTCACTGGCAAAATTGAAGGCAAACGGGTAGGCCAAGAGCAACATACTTAGGAAACCTTTAAAAAAAAAGGGGTAACAGGAAACAGCAGGGAACCGTAGCTTTTTTGAGAGCATCCGAGCAAAGGAATGAACGGAGAACCATGATCGCCGATGTCTGTCGCAGATCTGGCACTGGATGATGATGATGATGATTCAATACAAGTCCATTCCACCAATGTTGAAACATCTCAATATACGAGCGTACACACTTTTACGTTTCTCTGATTTCGCACAATTTTTTCCAACGCTGATTTTAAAAAGTCAGTTTTGATTGGCCATATCTCGGGTGTCTCTTAACATAGATGAAATTTTGGTATGTTTTATGATGCAGAATTTAATTAGCTTTAAATTGATCTGCTGCATGAGCGGGTAATACAAGGCTATAACAAGGTGATTGGGTGATTACATTTTTAAATTTCTTTTGGACGCCACTGTTTAGGGCGACGATGTGAAATACGAAGTGAGAGAAGGTGTGAGAGGTGGGGGTGAGACGGTAAAGCAAAATGATACATAACAACATACAAAAGATGAAAGGAACAGAGGCAACCAAAAAAAAAAAAAAAAAAAAAAAAAAAAAGGCGTAAATTTGTGGTGAGATGGCACTTAATTTGTTCATGTATGGCCGATTGGAGTTTAATGAGGGTCAGTGCTAGAAACGGATGAGTCACGAAACTTCAAATAGGTCGATCGCCAATGTGATTTCTTCAAAAAATGGAAAAAAACCCGGAATGGCCTAAAGACACTCCAGTCAGGGGCACCGCCCCGGGGGTAGTATCTGTCTGTCTGTCTGTCTGTCTGTCTGTCTGTCTGTCTGTCTGTCTGTCTGTCT
>NW_004797368.1:362365-364317 GCF_000002075.1 Aplysia californica
GAAGAAGAAGAAGAAGAAGAAGAAGAAGAAGAAGAAGAAGAAGAAGAAGAAGACCGCAACCAGCAGCAGCACCAGTACCACCACCAACAACTACGGCAGTATCGACTTCAAACACCAGAAGCCCTGGCAGCAGAGATGCCCCGCTACGGAGGTCCGGCGATTGCATCTCTTTGGGGAGGTTGGACTGCCTCACTCGCTACCCAAGAGAGGCGGTGGCCCTGGCGAAGAGCATGCTCTTCGGTGCTCCAAACAATCAGGAAGGATAGGCTCATCCCCCCCTCCCCTTTACACACACACACATACACACACACACACTAGCAGCAAACATGAAATAAAGCTCAAGCCCCGGACATACCTGGAAACCCAGCATAGTTCACCCGTTTAAGATCCACGATGCTGTATGCTGACCAGACAGAAGGTCTGCTCTGTAGAGAAACACATGTGATGAGACAAGATGTAGAGACATAATATGAGCTTAAGGCCACACTCTACTTCTCAGGAACAAAATCTGCAATTAAGAGAAGTCAGGCTATCTGAAGGACCATTTTCAAAAGCTAAAAACTCAAAAACCATCTATGTTATCTATGAAATAATTAAATATTTGTAATCTGGACACACATTTTAAAAAAATGATGCTAGCTTTTCATGAAATTATAAATATTGGTAATTTTATTACTTTCAGAAGGCTAGCATAATAACGAATGATAAAATTAGTCAAAATAGCAAAGTAAAAAACCCAAAACTCATTAGAATTTATTTTTTAATTACACAAAGCTAATGTCATTTTCTTTGGAATTGTATGGTGCACATATCCTTCAAATTTCATGTCTTTAACTTGAACCGTTTTTGAGTTTTTAGTATTTAAAGCCAAGAAATGAACATTTTGAGGAAAGGAGCAAAAACATCTCAATATTGCTTTAAAAGCATTGTATTGACTCACTTAAAAAAAACAAAACTTTGTGGAGCTATCTGTTTGAAATAGACCGTTGGGAGTACTTCCATTCGATTTAGCACATAATTTTCATGGGGAGTTTCTTACAACCCTAAAACCATTGTCTGGACCCAAATTGGACCCCAAAAACCCATGTGTGGCCTTAAGAATGACGAGGCGAGATCAGCTGAGAGGGGAGACGTTATGTTTAGATGAGATGAGATGCATTAGATCAATGTCAAGAGAGTTAAACAACGATTTATCCAGATATATTTAAGAGAAATGTGCAATGCTATAATAATTAAGGTTATGAAGAGCTGAGTAAAGTTAAAATGGGCTAAGGAGTGGGTCAAGAAACAAACAAAAGCCAATGAATAAATGAGAGGACATTGGTGGACAGGTTACGATGACATGAGCTGTGAGTTGAAATGAGTTAGGTAAAGATAAAATGATATGAGATGAAAAATAGATTAATAAATGAAAAGAAGCTGAAGTTGAAGTGATTTGTTAAAAGGAGACGAATTATGTTAAGTAGTATCAGATAAGTTACGCAGACGTGAGCAATTCGACGAGGGGCAGGTGAGTGATTACGTTGGAATGAGATTTTTAAATTAACGGCGAAATGGGATGCATTAAGTTAAGATGGGGTACAATAAAATGACCTAAGATGAGGAGAGATAGGATACGAGGATTTAGGCTAACTTGGAATAAGGTTAAACAAATTAAAATAGTCCAAATGAGATCAGAATGATTGGGCTGACAAGAAAGGAATTGGGATGATACGAGTAAGATTGCGATATGAAAATGAACTAGGTTAAAAGTGATTCGTCACGTTACAATGAGATGATTTGGCTTAGGTTCAAAGACTTGAACTTTATATTAGGTTCAGATGGAACACACACTGACAGACAGGCAGACAGCCACTCACATACACACACACACACACACACACACACACACACATACACACACACACACATACACACACACACACACACACACACACAAAAATGAAAATAAC
>NW_004797368.1:365741-367382 GCF_000002075.1 Aplysia californica
CTACATACATACATACATACATACATACATACATACATACATACATACATACATACATACATACATACATACATACATACCCTCGCATGCATATACCACACACACATACACACATGCTCACACTCCCATGTATGGTTACTTTCGGCACCTCAAGGATCTTAACCGTGTCGATAACAGCGAGCAAGCAGACAACAAGAAATTCTAGGACTTACAAAACGGTTTTCGGATTTAATTGTGATAGAGACTTCTGCGTTGAAGACTGCATCCGAGATGGCTTTCCAAGCTTCATCGAGGGTTGGCTCAGGACGGACGTTAACCAACTCTGAGTGGGCAATTGGCCGTGAGGGGGCGTGACGAGGAAGAGGGAAAGGGGGAGAGGAATGGACGGGGAGGGGAGTTGGTGGGAATGTGCGTATTATTATCTTTATGAAGACACAAAACCAGAATATTACCAACAGCACCTCGTAGGAGCCATCACGATGCCGCCTTGTCGACATTGCGAAGGAGCCAATAGTCATGATGTTTTAGATGTATCGATACCAGCATTTTCGACTGGGTTAATACAAAGATAGTACATAACAAGATGGCCCACTCAGCCAAAAAAGTGTCCGCCAAAAGTCCGCTCTTTGCTTCAGATGGCGCTGCAGTCTGTTTTGAAGCTCTCTTTCGTTTCTCCGGGCTCCAGAAGAAGAATAGGAAAAGCACCTCCTTGCGTGAGCAGATCGACTGCTGTTCATCAGCTGTTCGTGTTCGTTCAGTGCGGAGTTTTAGGTTTTTAAAAATATTTTAATGACCTCTTGTCTCTCATTCTAAAGTCAAATTAAACGAAGAAAGCAGTCGCCCTTTCCTCCGGAAGAGGTTTTTTTGTCAGCGTAACCATTAAAAAAAAGCATTCTTCCGAAATTTGAATTCTTATTTATTCAAAAACTTGTTAGTTTCACTTTGATTTTTTAAACACAAGTAGGGTAACTCTGTTCGCAAAGGGTGTGTATTTGCGAAGAGGGCGCCTCCGAATTTTGAGGACACTTTTTTAATTGGCTCAAAGAGAGGAGTGGACCCTCTTGTTATGTAGACTCTTTGGTTAATACTAGAGCTGGGCGAAGAATCAATTCAGGAACTGAAAACCATGATTAATGCTACGGGACAAAAGTTCTGACTCCTTTTTACGTAGATCAAAGGATACCAGTAATTTTAATCATTTAAATCTTCTTGGTTATCCTAAATCTTGAAGATGTTCGGAGTCAATTAGGTAACCACCGGACAAAGAGGTTATAAAAGTACAAGAGGTCTCAGCTGTGACGTCACCAAAGTAAACTAATTATGGCTGTGCGGGCCAACTCAGCTCGCTTTGGTTGCCATTTTTGCGAGGCATAGATAATTTTTTTTCGTCATCGCGCAAAAGGAGACTAAACGGCTGTAACCTAAAACAAATAGATGAAACAAATCTAGCCTTACTCCCCAGCTCATCTCATCATAACCATAATTATTCATCCCATGGTGAAATAACCCAGTTCATCTTACTTGTCCCCTTACCACTCTCTGTTTCTTTGATCCTCTTCCTACTTGCTCTCCTTTCCCTTCCCAAACCTGCTCCTTATCGTCCTCCTTATCGTCGTCGTCGTCGTCGTCGTCGTCGTCGTC
>NW_004797368.1:367690-376079 GCF_000002075.1 Aplysia californica
TCTTCTTCTTCTTCTTCTTCTTCTTCTTCTTCTTCTTCTTCTTCTTCTTCTTCAGACGCCACTACATAAACACAATCACGTAGATGGAGAGTTTTAAGGCTTTCTATCTAGCATGAGAACTCACTGTGGTAGTGATCACATCCAGTTGTGTTTTTCAGGTAGTAGTTTTGCTGTACGTCAAGGTCGTGGTGGTCCCAATAAAAGGTGCACTGTCCCGGACAATAGTCAAAGCTATCGCACTGTCTTACTGGATCGTACCAACCCGATCCGGCCTGGTTACACGTCCTTGGAGGTGGGGATGGTGGTGGGGGTCAAAGCGGAGAGGGTTGAAAAGGCAAACAGATTACCTTTTTTGAAAAATCATAGTAAGATAGAGATCGTCAAGTGGTTGCACCCCCCCCCCAAACAAAACAACAAAAAACAACAAAAAACAACAACAAAAACCTCCAACGAAAAACAACAACAAAAAAACACACAAAAAACAACAACAAACAACAACAACCCTCCCCCTAAAGATCTAGCGGTGGAATAAATATTAACTAATAGGGCAAATGACGGTTAAGTATCTAGTGTTGTAGATACTGATGATCAAATATTGCAAATAACATTTCATGATAGAAATGACGTTCATTTGATCTTGGAATAACGGTCGGCTACTAGTAGGAGTAATGGTAATTTAATTAAGTGGTAGGCGTAACAATCATCTAGTAGTGGGTATTATGACAATCTACTGGTGAGAATAACTATCATTTATAGGCTTGTGTAGGCATGGTATAAGGCATAATAGATACGGTAATGGCTTGAAAAAACAAAGAAACTTTCAACATTTTAGAGTCACATTTGTGGTGGGATCACTGATTTCAATTTACAATCCAGGTAAATAGTTATACTAAGTGGGTGTGAAGGTACAGAAACTCCCCAAAACTCCACAAGCCTAGTTGCTGACGGCTCGTTTAGGTCCGAATCAGGGTTCCCCATTCTGCGCTTCAAATTAGCTTTACACCTCTGATACTCCATAACTAACACAGCTCTCTGATAGAACCGGGAAGAGCCATGGATGACAACGACAGACTCTTCTTGACTTCAATGACGTTACAACGGGCTACACAGTCGCAAAAGTGACACTGTACCGACAAAAGTCATGACCCAAGACCTGACATTTAGCTATTATGTTGAACTGACTTCCGAATGGGCATAATAAAGAAGTAAGCAGACAAAAGCTCTTTTTGCTGATCATCATTCGCCTCTTGCATCTTGGTTTCGTGTATTGGCCACCAAGAAGGGCTCTCCCTCAGCGTCAGTTGGGTACCCCGGTAGCAAACACGCTCGTGCTCGCAAGCCCTTAGTTCAAGTCATAAGCCTCAAATCACTAGGTCAAATCATCAAATCAAATCACCAGCATGATACGTTGAGTCTAGCCTAAGCTTCAAGTACCCACACCAACTTGCAATCCGCGAAGCCACTCGTGTCTGACCCCCTCTTCCTCCCCCCCCCCCTGCTTGCAATCCGCGAAACCACTAACGTCAGAAAGAGAGAGAGAGAGGGGGGGGGGGGGAGAGAGAGAGAGACCCCGCGCACAGTGTCACTGCGCCACAAACTAGTCTGTTCGATTAATCGAAGGCACACGAGCAGCGGACGGCAGGCAAGACTCAAATCGCAGCAGAGTAAAGCACTTGGTCCCAAGACCTGCTTTGCGTCTCGTATTGCTTTGTGCTAAGGGCTTGCTCTCGTGCCAATAAATCTGCTTTGAGTCCAACTACCGCCCTGGCAGTACAACACCGCTCGTCAGTACAACACCGCTCGTCTGCACCGAGCCGCAAGATCTACCGGTAATCCACCCCGCTCGCGGCGTGAACTCTGAACTCTGGACGTGGAGGAAGCGAGAGGCTGCGCTGGTTTTAGGTGCAAGGCGAAGAGGGTTGTATGTAATAGCCTAGTGCAGACCGTTCGTGACCTCGGTGCTTTAACAGTGAAAATGTGACATCTTCGTAGGCTCACATTTTGTTATGAGCTGTTTTCAGTGGTATTAAAAATGGAGATACGACAAGAAAGCACTGGGGTCGAGGTATGCTAAACTATCTAGGACGCAGAATAAAGGTGTGAACACTTACAAACAATTTTTAACTGACAAAATAAATCAGTATTGTTAGCATCCCGTGGCTTGTAATTTAATCACTCACCTAAACTACACTTCCACTCCCACCCCGACACTTAGAACAAGTTGAAGTTGAAGAGAAAGCATTGGAGAGGGGGGGGGGGGGATGACAATCGTGATTTTGTTTCTGAACAATGTACAAAACTTTTGATTTGACAGCTTCCCTATCAGAAGACCATTGTTAAGGTAAATTATATCACATTGTTAATTACATTGTAGGCCTATAACTTTTAAAAAGCATCTTGCTGCACTGTATATTATGTATGTATTGTGCATGTTCTATCATACAAATATTAATTATTATGTCGAAATACGCCCAGAAAATCAATAAAGAAAAACATAATCCCCCCCCCACCCAAATTTTTTTTTTTAATCAACAAAAAACTGAACCAAAAAACCCTCCAGAAAAACAAGACAAATAAAACCCTGTCACACCTGGAAGCGTAAGGGGAGGGGCGGGTTCTACGGAAAGAGAGGGGTGGCGAACACCTCTCGCTTTCCCAGCCATACCACCCCCTCCCCTCCCCAAACAGCGCCATCGCTGGAAGTGTGAGGGTTTTTTAGGGCTTGTCAGCGTGCGGCACGCGGGCAGAAGTATCGCGCGCTCAGTAAACATGAGTTTGTGACGTCACGACCCAAATCAGTAAGCCCGTCCGCTGTCCACGAGTAGCAACTCCGGTAGCGGGCAAAGCTCAAGCCTGCTCGCAAGCCTCTGGCACGAACCGTCCGTTGCTCGCAAGTCTTCAATTAGTCTGCTGGGTGATTTTCTCCGCCTCCAGCCAGAAATATCATAAGGTTTTTTGTGATGTTGTAAGAAAAACAGTCTTGTGTTAATTTTTCCAGGTCTTCTAAGGTACTGTTTAGGACTGTTATTCACCACACTGTTTGACTCTCTCACCCTCACACATTTGCATCTTCATTCCCACACACCCTTCCACCGTTACGTTAAGCATTTTGTACTTTCACACCCTCACATCCCTATACTTGCCGTTTATGGTGTGCGGTTAGGCTTTTTGTTCCATTTTGTTGTGGGGGGAAGCTTGCTTTATCGAATACTTCTGTCTGTCTGTTGGGAATGTTGTATCCCTCTCCGCTGTAACGGCATGGCCGAGGCAGCAACCCGCCTTCTTAATATTCTAAAGTGTGTCGATGGGGTGTAAAACATTAACTTCACAATTACAATTACACTTTTATACTCTCGCACCGTCATACTTCTTCCCTTACACTCTCTTACCGGCATCTCTTTAGCTGGAATTTTTTTCAGATTCCTATTTCATGCTCGATCCATCTAGATCTAGATCCTAATCTCTGACCTAATGGTTTTGTGAAGGTTGTAGATGTTATTATTGTTTTTTTTAATCTTTTAAACTTAATAGGATGACGTAGAGGTTGGACAGATCTAATGTGCTATTGTTGTGTTTAATGTCGTTGTTTTTTTTTCTCTTACTGTTTTATTGGTGGTTTTTTGTTGTTGCTTTTGTTTTCTTGTTTCTTGTTGTTATTTTATTTTATTTTATTATTTTTTTTAGGGGGGGGGGGGGGTTGGTAGCTATTTTTCTTTTGTAAATGTGTTGTTGTTGTACTTTTGAAAGTATCTCTCTCTTTCTTTTTGCGTCTCTCTCTCTTTCTCTCTCTCTCTTTCTCTCTCTTTATATATATATATATATATATATATATATATATATATATATATATATATATATATATATATATATATATATATATATATATATCTCCAAACACTAACATTTGGGATATAGGAAAGAAGTACCGGCGTTTATGGTGTAGAGGTGAAGCGCTTTACTGCTGCACACAGGAGACCCAAGTTGTAGGGAAATTTTTCGCTAACGTCTGCTTAGCTCTTTACTATTATCAAGTGCCAAATCTGCAGCAGGCATTTTCGATCATGGTACTCTATTCATTGCTATGAAGGATGCTCTAAAAAAAAGTTACATTATCCTGATCTTTCCCTGCCACCAATCTGTTTAGGCTCTCCAGGTAGGTTGCCTCGTTTGCCGTCAATGAGTTGCCAGTGAGAGCTAGATATTCAAGGCCTTTATGTCGATTCAAGTGTCCCTTCACTGTATTCATTTGTCTTTTCCTTATTGTTTTAATCTGCAAGCGGCCCACGTTAGCTTTTTAAAGTACTGGCTCATTTGATTTCTTTTCCTTTCCAGAAATTCTCAACAGTCTCCTTAGAAACCACATTTATGTTGTCTCTATTTCATTTTCACTGTCTTTTGTGATTGCGACCGTATAGAACGAGGCTTTCCACACAGTACCATCTTAATTACACTTTCCTTCATCTATCCCTTCTCTCACTTTGATTTTGATACTACTACTACTACTACTACTACTACTACTACTACTACTACTACTACTACTACTACTACTACTACTACTACTACTACTACTACTACTGCTGCTGCTGCTGCTGCTGCTGCTACTGCTGCTGCTGCTGCTGCTGCTGCTGCTGCTGCTACTACCACTACTACTACCACTACTACTACCACTACTACTACTACTACTACTACTACTACTACTACTACTACCACCACCACCACTACTACTACTACTATTACTACTACTACTACTACTACTACTACTACTACTACTACTACTACTACTACTAGACAGCATTTGTGTAGCGCAAACAGCAAGCTCAATGCGCTTAAAAAATCTACACTATTACCCCAGCTGACCTGACAGTATTCTTAGATAATCTCAACTTCCTGGGAAGCGTACACTGCAAGCTTCCACACAGGCGTTAAAACACTAACATACTGACAATATCTTCCGCTGTCTATGGCCGGGTATCCTTTCCCATCTTGAGGACAATGAGTGTTAAGTGCCTTTTCCTGCGGCTTGAACCCCCGAACCAGCGACCTCATGTTTGCGAGTCCGGTAGCCTTACCGCTAGGCCTCCAACGCCACAATTTTTTGGGGGAATGTTGTCTTCTATTCTCTTCTGCAGGCATTCTCTTTGACTCCTGGGACTGATCTTCATCTTTTCGTTGTTAAATTCTTCTGAAAGGATCATCATTTATGAGTTGTTTGTCAATTGCAGGCAAAGATGACCTTCACGCCACTTCTTTTTTTTTGGGGGGGGGGGGTGCTCGGAGATAGGTGATCAGGCTGATGCTCACTCGGAAATGTCTGTTTCAGGGGGCAGGGGATTTGTGATCTGAAGCGCCTCTCTTCGAATTTAATCATTCCACATCTTTCCAGATGTTATTAATGAGCCCCAGATCGTTCCCTCTAGAGCTGTTTTCTCCCATGTAGTATGGGGAATAAAGGAACTAGAGCAGCGCATAAGACCTATTGTAGAGAGAAATCTGAGCAAAGCTCAGTTTGGATTCCGAAAGGGAAGAGGATGCACGGATGCTGTATTCGCATAACAACAGATATGCGAGAAAACAATCGAACACAACAAAGAATCCAACATCGTCTTTATAGACCAGGAGAAGGCTTTTGACAGAGTAAACCATGCAAAACTCTGGAAGACACTCGAAAAGTATGGCGTCAGAGGACAAATGTTAGATAATGTCAGAGCTCTATATACCAACAGCAGAAGCTCAGTAAGAACGATGGAAGGCAATACAGACTGGTTCAAAGTAAGATCTGGAGTACGACAGAGAAGCGTTATATCTCCCCTCCTGTTTATAATATATATGGACACAATAACGCAAGACGCAAGACACAACCCAAAGCCCAGAAAGCCTAAATGAAGTTCTGTTCGCAGACGACCAATGTCTTATTCATCATGACCAACAGAGCCTCCAAAATCAAACTACCGAACTCAACAACACCTGTGAGAAATTCAAACATGAAAACAAGCACATCAAAAACAGAAGTTATGAAAGTGAGCCGAAACCACAGTCCCTTGACGATCCATGTCAATAGTAAACAACTGAAACAGGTGAAGAAGTTTAAATATCCTGGCAGCACTTTTTCTGAAAACGGGTCCATAAACAGATAAATAGAAATGCGAACTCAAAAAGCCAACGCTGTCACCTTCCAGCTCGCTCCCCTCCTATCTCACCCAAACATCTCCATGGACACACAGCTTATCACCTCAATATTCAAACCAACATTATGCTATCAATGCCAGACCTGGACTTTAAGCAAAACCCATGAAAGCAAAATCACCGCATGCGAAATGAAATGTCTCCGCAAAACCCTTTACATCACAAGAGGAGACAGGCAGAGAAATGAAGAGTAGGCGGTTGGCGGGTGCTCTGGTGTGGTCTGCTCCTTCTTTCCTATCAAACATCTGTCGTCCTTATCTCACCTCCTTCTTTTTTGTGTTTGTTACTCTCTTGTAACGCATAATCTATTCTACGGCACTTATATGACCTTATTGTGTTGCAAGTGCCGTAAAACTCTT
The DNA here is from genome assembly GCF_000002075.1 of Aplysia californica. Taxonomy (NCBI): domain Eukaryota; kingdom Metazoa; phylum Mollusca; class Gastropoda; order Aplysiida; family Aplysiidae; genus Aplysia; species Aplysia californica. The sequence goes on from NW_004797368.1 coordinate 374,233, forward strand.
ACTAAAACTATACTAAACTAAAAAAAGAAATGAAGAAGTAAGAGCAGCTATCGGCACTGAGTCCCGCCTGCATTACATAGAAAGACAGAGGATAAAATGGTTTGGCCACCTGTTACGCATGTCAACTGACCAGCCAGCCTCGAGAGCCTACAACACTAAGCACTCAGGCTATAAAGGAAGAGGAAAACCACGCAAAAGGTGGATCGAGGATGTCAAGGAAACCAAAAGAAAACATTACATCACAACTGAAAGAGCTGCGGAGGTGGCCTACCATAGAAAACTGCATCTCTCCTCAACGCTTAACGGTAACAGAGGATAAAAAAGTAAAAGTAAAAGTAAGTAATGTGTGGGGAATGCTGCATTGCTCCAGTAATGCCTTCAGCGCATCTTTGTTGCGTTTTTTTTCTGTGCGTCGAGAGAGCATTTGCTTGAAATCAGCTCACCATAGAGTAATCTCTTTGGGAGGCAAAAGTCGTCTATGCGGTAACCTAGCTACCCCACCGGAGTTGGGAACGCAGTAGGATAGCGTGGATGCTCTCTATCTGGGCCCGCTGGAATACCTCAAAGGGGGACTTCGTGTATATGCATACACGAACAGCATTGCGGACAGGGAAGTGGGCACTGGCCTTACACACGGCGACTTACGAGGGATAGGCTTCTCGCCATTGCACGTAAAAGAGCAATGTTCAGCTCTTTTATCGGGGAAGCCCATTTTATGAGGTAAAGCTGAATCTTTCTAAGGGCGTGTTGGCTCTGACATTCAGAGTTTGAGCATGCAGCCTCTTTCATGATGTAAACAATAGTGGCGTTATACAGTTTCAATAAAAAAACCACACCAATCACTACTAACCTAGCGCATTCCTGCGGGCTATGAATTGGCGGTCGTCCAGGAGAGGGCCGCACCGTCTTCTTGGCCTGGTCGGATATTGGCAGTTTGGTCATATCCACAGTCTTGCCTGTCGCTTTGCCGTAGTTATCTGTCGGACACGAATACACACACTACAAGTACACACATGTGTATCGATCTATCTATCTATCTATCTCTATATGTTTTGCTAGAAATAAATCATATACCGCCAGCCTTGCTTATCGCCAGGATTTACAAATCTATGAAAAGGAACCCCATTTAAACATAGCCTAGTATTTGCGCCCTTACACCGCCATCCGACTCCCGCTGTCTGAGTTGTAGGTCCTTACCTAAGAAATGTAAATTAAACTAAACTTGTCATGTTATATCGCCAGCGAACTGGCTGCCGGAGGTAGGCCTACACATTACACAAGGCGCACGGCACGCATCGGTTTTTGCTTAGTAATCTCTTTACCACATGGAGTCTAGATCTCTGCGAGTTTGGCCTATTCCTAACGTTTTTCAACGATGTTCTCCTGATTTGGGCTTTATGAAAGTAAAACTATTTTTAGGCCTTGGAAAATAAATATAAACCAAAAGAAAGAATTTGAAATCTTACAGTGACCTGCAGAAACTTCGAAGAAACGAGTATCGGTTAAAAAACACTCTAAAAATGGGCACGTCTGCATGATCATAAGGCTTAATTTATGATCCGGTAGACATTTTCAATCTGAATTTACATAAAGTTCAGCTGGAACTGTGCATGTAATTTGTTGATAACAGCTTTTTCCCCTGCGCATTGCAATCACGCGGGACGGATCTAGATGAGTAAAGGCTGGTCATAGTTTGTCTCTAGTCTCTCTGTTTACCTAAAGTCAAGATGGCAATTTCTGCTAACCTGTTATACCGCCAGTCCTGCTGTACCACCAACTACATTCTCGTCCATATGTAGGCGGTATAAAGGGGTTTGACTATGTGTATATAAATATTTATATATATA
>NW_004797368.1:376501-389001 GCF_000002075.1 Aplysia californica
GAGAGAGAGAGAGAGAGAAAGAGAGAGTCGTGCTAGACAACCAGATAAGTCCATCACCAAACAAAACTATTTGTCCGACCTACCTCTGTCCGGACCCCGGTCTAACAGTGTACCCATGATGGTTGCGACGCCTTTTTCTTCGACGATCGAGTCCCAGTGGAGTCGAGCTCGGCTGATTCCCACGAGACCAGTCAATTTTTGGGCCAGTAGACTACCCAACATGTACTTATTTTCACGAGTAAAGTATCCGGTACCTGCAAATGGGAAGGTTCATTTTAAAGAGAGTTTTACGGCACTTTCAACACAATGTTTTTAATTTTTTTTGTAAGTGTTTTATGGCGCTCGCAACTGCCGTAGGTCATCTAAGCGCGCGGGACACATTAAACATTTTAAGGTTGTAGGAAATTTTAAATTTTGCCCGAGTGTACTTGTACTACCTAAATATCCGCTATCTGGAGATGCGAAGGTATTTTTTAGAAAGAGTTTTACGATACTTTCAACACAATGAGGTCAGGCAAGTGCCGAAGATTAGAAGTACGTCTAGAGAGGGGCACAGAAAGATGAGAAGTTGGGATAAGGATGGTAGATGTTTCATAGGAAATAAGGAGCAAATCACATCAGAGCACCCATCAACAACTTATGATGGGGAGGTTTGAGGATGTGAAAGTGAGAAAGTGCAAGAGTATGAGGATGATATCGCAAGAAAGTGTGGACGTATGGAGGTGTCAGGGTGTGAGGATGTGGTGATTTGGTGACATGACGCGGACAAGATGTGGAAGTGATGTTGAGGGTGCGAAAGTGTGATGGTGTGGAAGAGCATGGGTGAAATGACATGTATTTGTGTGTTTGTGTATTTGTGTGTGTGTGTGTGTGTGTGTGTGTGTGTGTGTGTGCGCGCGCTGTGTGTGTGTGTGTGTGTGTGTGTGTGTGTGTGTGTGTGTGTGTGTGTGTTGTTGTGTTGTGTTGTGTGTGTGTAAACTAAGTGCGTGTATTTGTACTTTTGCTTGAAAGTGTGTGACAGTGTCAAAATGTGAGGGGGTGGGGCAAGAGGGATAACAGTGCGTGGACATTTAAGGATTAGATGATAATGTGGAGATGGAATGATATGACTGCAGGGAGGAGTGAGGGTGTGGGTGTTTGAAGGTGCAATTGTGGGAGGGAATGGAGGTGTAAACGTGGAGGGGTGGGTGTGAATGTTTCAAGGGGACGAAGGGTGTAAGGGTGTGAGACAAGCAAACAAACATACACAAAGTCACAGACACATATACAGAACCACAACCACAAACACAAACACACAGAATGGCAACGGTTAAAAAGCAGCATGACACTTATGAAATCATCTCTGTCGACAAAGATACGAAAGAGGTTGCGATTTCGGATGAGATCTCTTACATGGACGTAAGACTCCAGATGATCGCTGGGGGCGGAATGTGGCCACCTGTGTAGTAGTCCACATTTGGTAGGGCGGTACCTTAGAATTGGACAGACGTTTTTGTTTCCACCCTGAGAGTGGTGTCAGTTCAAAGTCAGTGTTGAGAGATCTGTGAGCGTGCTTGTTGGTCGGCCGGGAGACCGAGGGTGTCCGAAGGTAGGGTACTCGGGTGGTGGAGCACACTGAAACTGTTCCCCCTTCTCGAGGTGACCCTGTTAAGCCTAGACATCGCGGTCAGGAACAGAATACGAATGATCTAAAGGAGACAACCTTGATAAAAAAATCTCCACGCCTAAGGAGGTCGAGGGTGGAATCCAGGAGCACTACCTGTTGACAGAACCCCCTAGTATCCGTGGAGGACATGGACCCAAGCTGACGGTGTCATCATCGTGCCTAGAAGCTGCATGGCTGTGGGGAGTACAGTCACGATCGAGGACCGTCTGGCGTGCGAACGGGGCGGCACCAGACCGATGGACCTTCTGGTTCCCAGCCCCTTGTCTAGTAAGAGGCTCTGCTAGATGGACAGGATACTTCCTCAGTATTTTGCAAACCCACAATGAAATATCTAATTAATATTATTAAACATGGTTCTCGCAGGAGCTACTGTGTTCGTGCTCTTTGCTCGAAATCCTCTTCAGGAATAAAACCAAAAAGGAAACGGGGAAAATGGGGTGGGAGGTGGAGAAAGAGAAGAGCGGGAGCTAGAAAGACACAGCGAAAGAGTCAGCAGTTGGGAAAGAGTAATCTTAGGATTCTCTACTGGAATTGTCGTAGTCTGCAGCAGAGAGGGCTCGTGACTGAAACCCTATGTTACGGAGCCTCCAAGAAACCAGACTAGGTGACAGGAACTTGAGTGTTGCCGACTTTGCAACGACCCTTTACAACTGGGAAGGGCATGGACAGGTCCCCCTGATACGATTAGCAATCAGATATCAGGAAGTGGATATGAGTCGATGGGCGTCAGAAAACTTACACTTGCTTGCAGTGGAGCCCACTGATCAGCCTGTAAGAAATGTTGTCAACGTCTACGCCTGCAACGGGACAGTCACTGAGGAAGGGTGGGCCAAACTTGGCGAGATGGAGGAAACACTACCTGGAAAAACAATCTTTTGAGGCGACTTCAACGCGCAAGGGAGTGATTGGGGAAACACAGCGATAAACCCCCAAGGGACGAGACTGGAAAATGCCCTGGACAGATGTGACCTCACCTGCATCAACACTGGCAGCATGACCAGACTAGCCACAAGAGATGGGGACTCCGACAGTGCTATAGACCTTGCAGTCGTCTCGGTAGACCAAACAACAGACTGTACATGGAGAGTATTACACAACTATAGCAGCGATTATATCCCTTGCACAGTGTTTGTAAAGCAAGAAAGAAACAGCAACCATCAAAGACAGAAACGAGTCTTCTTCTACCCCGCGGAAGGCAACGACCCCATCAGTGTACTGCGAAAGAGCTCCAGGCCACCCAGAGTACAGCATAGAGTAGTGGCACAGCAGCCACCCTGGTGGAATGAAGAGACTGAGACGTTGTGGAAGATCAAACGCCTGGCGCTGAGAAGACACGAGAGGGACAGATCAAACGTGCAGTTGAAAGCTGAGAAAAAGCTAGCAGGTCTCAGATTCGATGAGGCAGCAAAAGAAGCCAAGGACCTAGCATATGATAACTTCTGCCGGGACGTGAACAGTGACAGGGCCCTGTATCAGTTCAGGAACTTCTACAGGTGCATGACTAATAGAAAGAGCAAACAAGCTATCCCTGATTTCCAACGAGAGGATGATATGTGGATGCGCACTGATGAAGAAAAAGGCCGCGCTCTGTTTAAGAGATACCTAAAAAAAAACTGACAGGAAAGATGAAGGCAAGAGAAAACAGCTGCTCAACAGGACCAACAGGACTACAAAGATGAACCCTGCCTACAATTTGTGAAACACGAAATGTTATATAAATATATCCAAGAAGCATCCAACACTTCTCCTGGTCCTGACAGAGTATAGCCACATGAAGAACATGGAGGAAGGACAGACAATGGCACTAGCCGAGAGGCTAAACGAAAGCCTGTGGACTGGGGAGATATCTGAAGACTGGCTGGACAGTCACCTGTCCCCAGTTCCTAAGCCAGACAAGGACCCAAGCAAGATTGCCTCATATCGCATAGTGACCATGCAAAATACCGTTGGGAAGCTGCTGGAGCTAATCGTGGCATGCAGATTGGCTATAGAGCTGGAGGAAAAGAACGTCCTACCGCCGAAACTGGGCAGCTATAGAAGAGGAAAGATCTCAAGGATGAATGCTGCCACTCTTGCATCCGACGTATATGATGGTTTCGAATGGGGGGAAGAAACTATGGTAGCAGCACTTGACCAGGAAGATGCCTACAACCGAGTTCAGTACGACACCCTCATGAGGACTCTAGTCAACCTGAGGGTAGATCCACATTTAGAACAATGGATTGGGGCAGCGCGGCTCAAACGAAAGGTAGCACTACGTCTTGGTTGCTGGGCTTCGCAACCTACCGAGATCACACCAGGCTTACTACAGGGATCTGCACTCTCGCCTGTTCTGTTCAACGTTTATACAATAGGGATAACATCCAACCAGCGGGAGGGGCCCGGACGTGTACTCAGTTTTGCTGATGATGTGCTGGTGTACAAGCAGGTCAAGAACCGCCAGGTTGCAGCGGAGAGAGTAAAGGAAGAACTCAACAGGCTTGAACAGTGGTGTGAAGCGTACAACGGGAAACTGCACCCAGACAAATCCTGTGCACTGTGGTGTACACTGAATAACCACGCAGTGCACGATGACGTGCCAAGTATCTCGATTGGAGGCAAAGTGCTGAAGAGGGAACCTACACTGAAGTACTTGGGCATCACGTTTGATTGCACCCTCTCTGGTAAAGATCACATCACGAGAACAATCTCCAGGGCGAGAAAAGGCCTAACAGCCCTTAAGATGATGGCCTGAGCTTAGATGAGCTAGAAAATCCTTGTCATCTTCTACCAGACACTGGTACTCTCTGTCGTAGAGTACGGGCTCAGACTCTTGACCCTATCAAACGAGCAACTGCAACGACTCGAGGTGTTACAAACTGAAGGAATGAAGGCAAGCAATCCTGGGGTGCACACGAGATACTTCAACTGAAGCAATGAGATACCTCCTAGACTTCCCATGTGCAGACGAGAGGCACAAACTGGCATAAGTCCAAGACTTTCTGCGAGTCAGCGCAGACGAAACGAACCCCTCTACATAAGAAAGTGGGACGGGGACGGCAGATGACATCAAGGCTAAAGAGGGGTACAGAATGGATGACTCAAGTCACGAACACCATCAACGAGTGCTGCCAGATACAAGACATCAGGAGAGACAGGTATTGGGTTGTGGTCGAAGATGCGCTCGGAGAGTACACAACACTGAAGGCAACATTAGGTAGAGAATGTCGCAACTGGCCACTTGGAGCTACAAACGCTGAAATTGAAACCCTGATAGAAGAGCATAGCGAACATGGAGATGCTGCGATCTTCACAGATGGATCAGTCAACAGAGGAGTCAAATCGGGCTGGGCCTTCAGTGTCAGAGTTGATCAGGTAGTAATGAAAGAGCAAAATGGAGCAACTGCACTGACAACATCAAGTAGGTGTATGGAGACAAAAGCCATAAGTGATGCTCTACACTGGATCAAGAACCCAAGCCATCAGCGAGCAATAATCATTACTGACTCAATGAGCACACTACAGAAGGTACAGAAAGAGATGTTGTATGCGGACTGAAAGGCTACCATCAGATAGATCAGCCTGGAAAGAGTGGCCTGGATCTTCTGCCCAGGCCACGCGGGGGTAACCGGCAACGAGAGAGCAGACAAGTTGGCTGGAGAAGCAAAAGTGGGAGGGAATTTGACACTGGACCCACCAACCGTCCTAACCGCTGTGAAGGAAAATTTGAGGAGGAATAGGGCGGATAGCGGTTCCCACTCTCTATGTAGATTGAAGGAGAAGGGGATTCAAAGAGGAGAGGGGAAACACAGCCATCTGTGTGGACCAGTTCGACGGATCTTCAACCAGATTATGATGGAGACTAAAAGCAGACAGACTCTGGGATGGATCCTGAAGAGAGGGGGGGAGCAGAGATAGACATGTTCCGACTGCAGTGACCCCAACACAGTGGACAAGTAAGACAAGTACGTAAGACTCCAGATGGGGTTAGAATGAAATTATTTTGCAAGTCCTTCCTAGAACGCAGTGTGTGTCCACCTTTCCAGGAGCCCAGTTGTGCGACGTATGGAACTTTCTGTTGATTGTAAATATTTTACTTTCCTATAGATACCGTATCAAAAAGGGCAACGTTGCATTTAGTAGGGCGCAATAAACGCACCAACCTCAGCAACTAAATAACCACACTTACAGTAGAAACGACGTCAACAACAACTTAAATAATAGCATCAGCAGCAACAACAATAACATGAACAACAAGAAGAATAGCAACATAAGTGGAGTTTTGACCTTTCATCTCCATGCGGAAGTTACGCTTTTCGGTGTCGTTGTAGCAGCTGCGAATGTCGAACGGGTTCTGATTGACCGTAGGCGCATTCGTAAACTTGTAAATATCCTCTATTCTCTTTCTCTGGAGGAGAAAAAAAAGGGGAGAGGGGGGGGGGGATCCATTAGATATGTTCTTGTCAGAACTTTGCACACATTCAACTAATTGTTGTAGGCGCGGTCTCTCCGAATTCGATTGCAATAATGTTTAGGTGTATGAATTCAGTCAAGATATCTCATTTTGTTTGGCACGTGCTTTACGGCGCTCGCAACTGCATGAGGTCATATGGGCGTGCGGGACACACCAAACATTTTAAATTCGTAGGAAATTTTGAGTTTTACCCGAGTGGCGACCGAAGTCTACTCTTATCGATTTTGGACCACCAAGGGATCTTTTACGTGCACAACTTGCACACAGGACCTCCGAGATTTTTTCGCCCTTGTCCAAGAAGGCTAAGTGTAGATTCTACTTACCATAAGATCAGGGGTGTGGCTGAAAGACAGCAGTAAGAAGAAACCAAGGAGATGCAGTAGAAAGGCTGCAAAAAGAGCAAGGAGCCCAGAGAAGGGGCAAAGGAAGTGAGGGGGTGGGGGCAACCATTGTAGACGAAAGCAGACGGCAGAACATTGTTAGAGAGCAGGAAAAAAGATGAAAGGAGAACATTTTAGAGAAGAACATTTTCCATCGGTATCCGGATTCGAACTCGGGACATGTTGACTGAGAGAGGCAAACATCGTAACCTCGAGATCTGGACCACGAGGGTCCCCCCCTCCCTTTCCCCTTAGATCTCATTGCTATGGCTATACTCACGTAGTAGTCCACAGTGACCTTCCGGATGAGCACATCCTGGGTAGAGCTTGGACGAAAGCTCTGTGCGGTCTGGTTCTATGAAAAAGGGGCAAATCAGAACATACGACTCAACAACTGGTTAACATCAAGAAAAAGCTATCAAAGCCGCTTGCTTTCGAGAAAACAAAAATCAAAACAGTGTAATATCAGTGCCATGAGCATCTTAGTGATACCCTTTTCTATTCTATTCTATTCTATTCTAATCTATTCTATTCTATTCTATTCTATTCTATTCTATTCTATTCTATTCTGTAATATATTGTAAGTATTATATGGTATTATATTATGTTATATCATATTGTATCGTATCGTATCGTATCTTATCGTATTGTATTATATTGTATTGCATTGTATTGAATTGTATTGTACTGTTCCATTGCACTAGCGCTACGAGTATACCTTAAGCTGCAGGGCGATTCCGTCAACTGAGCTACGATAATAGTCGTATCAAAATACCAGTCCACAAAATCGAGCCCGAACCACTTATCAGGTTTCTACTGGAAATAACATCTCGCTTGTAGCTTGTCAAAACTTCGCTAGCTTGTTTTGATCCAGTATTTCGCCAAGTACGAGTTAGCTTTGCTGTTTTGCCACGGAAAATCATGGCAAGAAAGCGAACACTGAAATCTTCATGGACGAGAAGAAAGAACCCCCGCCCCCCCCCCTTTCCAACCCCCCCCCCAATCCCCCCAACCCCCCCCCCCCCCAAACCCCCCCCCCCGAACAAAACAAAACAACAACAAAAACTGTACCACGACTATTTTTAGTGTTTGTTAAAATACATAAACTATGTTTTTGGTTTTGTTTTGGGCATAAGCTGTAAAGAAAGTGAATAAAGAAAGTGAATGTAGGCATAAATGTAAGAAAACAAGGCAATCAGATTGATTTTAGTGACTTGAAAACTTCGAAGAAAAGCTAGATCTAGACCATATTTTAAGTTGCTATAAGTAAATCGAGTGCCGATGAGTCGCTGTCGGACAAAGAATTCGATTGTTTGCACTGTCCTTTCCTTTGTTTTTCTTTCTAATAATATTTAAAGAACAATTTAAGTAAATCTGAGCGAAATTTCATATTGATAGCTTAACTAAGCTTCGTTAAGGCACAATGCTCGTCTAAGGTTAGTGTGTCGAGTTCAGACCGATTTTTCCCCCGGCTCGCGGCAAGATAGGTGGGCACAAGTGCTTTGCCCGCAGCCACGCAGGGTGAACAGGGTTTATTTAAAAAAAATTATATTATATTATATTATATTATATTATATTATATTATATTATATTATATATTATATTATATATTATATTATATTATATTATATTATATTATATTATATTATATTATATTATATTATATGGGCAAATCTGGCATGTCGAAGCACTTTGTATACCATCACACCACCCTTATTATTAAGTGTAACCCAATTGAGAGGGATACTTATTGAGATCCTAACATGTATTATAAACTGACCTTTGCTTATCTAAACTGAAATATTCATATTCTCAGCTCAGTCTTCTAAAGCAGCACATAGTGGTCTTAAAAGTGGCATTCTCAGTCTTTTTCAGTCTTTCAATCAAGAAGCAGCAGAGCAAAAACATTTCGTTCTCATGAACAAAACTGGCCTCACCTTTGTGAAATAAAGCTGGATCTGAGCATCCCTATTGTCTAAGGCTTTGTAGTTTTTAGTGAACCTATCACACTTCAAGCCTCGAACCTCCACCTGGAGGGGGAAAATAGGGCAAGGTTAGACATCGGATAAATGCAGACATTTGGACTCTATGAGACATTGAATAACATCAGACATGGTATCAGATATTGAACAATATCAGACTTTGGGTTACTTCAGACATTGTATTAGAAATTAGACAAAACAGACATTGGACAATACCAGACATTGAACCATATAAAGACAGACAACATCAGCCAACGAACGATTTCAGACATTGGACAATATCAAACAATGAACAATACCAGACATAAAACAACACTATACATTGTGCAACATCAAACATTGGACAATATCATGAATTGGACTGCACCATGCGTTCGACGACATAAGACAGTACTTTTAAGAAACAAGAAGCGCAACAACATCATAGTGGTCATTTAGAATAGAGAAATGGACGTGATAGACAGGGGACAACAGAAAGAAAAAAAAATGGTAGCGGCGAAAGCCTGTCACCGACGTTAGTTAATTGTCATCATTATCATCATCAAGTGCCAGATCTGCGGCGGATATTCGCGATCATGGTTCTCCATTCATTATTTTGCTCGGATGTTCCTAACAAAGCTACATTACCCTGATATTTTCCATTTACTCATCTGTTTAGGTTCTCTAATAGGTAGGTCTTGGCTTACCCCAGCCTCATTTTCCTTCAATTTTGCCAGTGGGAGCTAGATGTTCAAGACCTTTATGTCTTTTCAGGTGTCGCAAAGACTGTATTTGTCTTTTCGTTTGTTTAAAGCAGTGAGCGTCCCACAAAGGCTTCATCAAGTACTACCTCATTTCATTTCTTTTCCTTCCATGATTTTCTTAGTAGTCTCCCAAAAAGCAACATTTCTGTTGCTTCTATTTAATTTTCACTGTCTTTAATGATTGTCCAGCATTCTCAGCCATATAGCATTTCAGAACTTTCCAGACGTTTCTGTTTTTCAGGATTGGGCTAATTTTTATTGAAACTAGTCCTAGCCATTGCAATTTTTGTTTCATTTCTGTGGAACATTTTGCATCAGATGTTATTTTGTAGATATTTATACTGTTGGAATTGTTTAATCTCTTCCCCTTTGCTTATGAGATTACAAATAGGACTAGTTGCTTTTTAAAGGTTAAAAAAATATATTAGTATGTATTCTTTTTTCTTTACATTCAAGTGCTTGTGTGCGTTTATGTATGTGCATGAGTGTGTGTGGGGGGGATTTGTGTGTGTGTGTGTGTGTGTGTGTGTGTGTGTGTGTGTGTGTGTGTGTGTGTGAGTGTGTGTGTGTGCGCGCGCGTGTGTGTGTTTGTGTGTGGATGTTTGTATGTGTGTAGGATGTTTGTGTGTGTGTGTGTGTGTGTGTGTGTGTGTGTGTGTGTTTGTGTGTATGTGTGTATGTGTGACTCACTGTACTTGATGTACTTCCTAATGCTGCATCAGTAAGTCGGGGTGTTTAATATCTTGAGTACACTTTTGTCCGATTTGTCCCTTGTAAGATGCTGCTCCACTCTGTGACTTTGGCTTATGTCCCTATTACGTCTAATATGCTTTGTTGCCTAACGTCTAATGTCGAAGTTGTTCAATATGATTTCTCCCTTAATTCCTGGAATTGTTTAAATTCTGATATGTACAATTACTAACACAGTAATATATATTACTAACATAGAAGAATATCCAGGTCTCAGAGTGAATATAGAAAATATTAATAACATCAGATATGCCAAATACACAGTTTTGATAGCAGACTCAAAAAGGACTTTCAATCGCCTCTAGATACTGCTGTAACGGAAAGTGAACGTAAAGAGTCATTGTTAAATGTAAATTATTGTTATGTTACGAAAGATAGTGAGAAAAATAAAATAAAATAAAAGGTGTCAACAAACCAATTTAGACAGATTTTCGCCTCATATGTGGACCGAAATCAAAGTATGGACTGAGTTTAATACAACAAAATGCCCAAGAGTAGAGAGAGACCGCAAACAATGGCGGGTCGTTGCACGTTAACCCCTGAGCCAGAGAAGACACCCAAAGTATTTTTAAAGTAATGTAGTCTAAAGTCGGATCAATCAATGAATGGCCAAGAAGAATTAGTCTTACACTTCATCTTTCTAAGTGTCTAGGTTTCTTTGAATGACAAAATTCTTTGTTAGTATACCACTGCTGGTGAGGCCACCTCAGTTGACAACACTGTTCAACCAGATAGGGTCGAGATCCGGAAATGTCTCTCTCGCCAGCTGATTGAGGAGGAAGATAGGGAGGCAGAGGCCAGTACTGCCGTGGAGAGGATGATGCTTTTGGGAATACAAAAAGGAAGCAGAAAATCTGGCATCCTTGCAGGAAAGAACAGAAGAACGTTCAACCAGATGTGCACTGGCACAATCAGTGGAAAGACCTTCAGCAACATTTTGGAGAGAGCAACGGAGCATCGATGGAAATGTCCGGAGTGCAGGGATGTTGCTTCCTGAAACAATGAAGTGTCTCAGGTGCTCATTGCTCTGCTCACCCCCTGGGGCAGTGCTACTGACTGAAGTGTCTTTAGGCCACTCCCAGTAGAATTGTAAATGGGCTAATTCATCAATGTCATGCTAATAACTGTGCCTGAACTGCAACAGAGAACTGCTACTTTTTCTGTCCTAATCCTTGCTATCGTCATTTTTCCTCTACTTCTTTTGTATGTTTGTCACACTCTTGTGACCCGCTATTTCCGGGGTGCCTTGATAGTAGAAGCTCACTTTGCGCTGTTGAAGCTAGAAAAGTGAGCAGAGTAAGCCTGATTCCCTGTATAGACTTGTCTGTTGACATCCACCCCTGGCTACTAAAACTAAACTAATTGCTCTGCTCTGTGATCAGTTATCCCCCCCCCCCCCGGCCGGCCCTCGCTCCCATCTTAAGTGATCTTCATATTTCTTGATCGACCATACAATGATCTCGGTTTACGTGGGAGTACTCACCCCATTTTGTAATTGAAGAGATTTCTACTATTCACAAGGAAGTACGTATAGCAATATCTTAGTTTGAGTTCCTTCTGTTCATACAATTGTAATTGAAATTATGTCTCCTCACTGGATGTACTTATTACTACACATTTGTAGTTTGATTTACTTCTGTTCACGTGGAAGTACTTATTGCACTATCCTCGCTCAAGAGATTTCAGTTCAAATGGAATTACACACCGCATTTTAATAGTTGAGGTTACTTCTGTTCACCGAAAGTACTTATCGCTCTGTCTTCGCTATTTCTGTTCGGGGGCACTCAATTTCAACGCGTCGGCATATTTGTTTGAAGACAATTACTCGATCTCAACGCACTGGGGTGGTATCCATTTTTGAGGCAAACAATGGATGGACATTTAGTTAGTGTCGGTTTGGAATGGAATACATATAACAAAGTTGTTATGCTGATTGCATTTGTGAAGGGAGACCCTGGTTCAAAAATAGGAACTCATTGAAAATTTGTTGGTTTGGTAAGAATCATATCTAAATTTTGCCCAGGTGGCGGCCAAATCCTACTCTGATCAATTTTGGACCACGAAGGGATCTTTAACCTGCGCAATTTGCGCACGGGACCTACGAGATTTTTTCGGCTTTATCCGAGAATGCAAGATGTTAAATCTTACTTATTCCCATGACCAGTGGTGTGACTGAAAAACAGCAGAAAGAAGGAGCCAATGAGTAGCAGCAGTAAGGCTGCAGAAAGGGCAAGGAGCCCAGAGGAGGGGGCAAAAAGGAGTGGGGGTGGGGGCAGAAAGCAGAAGACAATGTGAAACAAGAAATTTTGGAGAAGAACATTTTCCGTCGCTGTCAGGTTTTGAACCTGGGATCACGAGAGCCCCTGAAAAACATGTTAGGATGCCAAACTTGAATACAAAGTCTCTAATGCAAAGGGGATATGGTAAAAATATAGCCCAATTCAAATAAATGCATGTCTAACGATTTAGTGTTCAACTGTGTACTCGAACGCGTTTCAGTTTTCTGTAATTTAAAATAAGTGAGCT
>NW_004797368.1:391108-392919 GCF_000002075.1 Aplysia californica
TGAGTAATTAATAAGTAAGTAAGTAAGTCAGTCAGTCAGTTAATCATTCAGTCAGTCAGTCAGTCAGTGAAGTGCGTGAGTGACTCAGTGAGTTAATGAGTGAGTGAGTGAGTGAGTGAGTGAGTGAGTGAGTGAGTGAGTGAGTGAGTGAGTGAGTGAGTGAGAAAACAAATTTGGTAAGAGGAAGAAAAAATGAGATGAGAGTGAGCCTTGCCTTCATTGTAATCCCGTATACTCGAGTATACCGACGGGCGATGATAGAAGTCGCGATAGAGGTTTAGATTGTCTTCCCGAGAAAGCTTGTCATCCGTGTCGTAGATTACCTGGGAGAGAGAGAGAGAGAGAGAGAGAGAGAGAGAGAGAGAGAGAGAGAGAGAGAGGGGGTGATTGATGGGAGGAGGAGGAGGGGGAGGAAAATGATACACATATATTTTTTGTACATAAAACTATTTATTCATCGAGGAGGGCATTTGAAGACAGCAAATTGTCAAGATATTTGAAGTTATCAACATATTTTAGTGTTGTGTCATGTTCATGTATTTTGATTTCAGATGGCAGCTCAATGTCTTATTCATCCAAACCAACAAAGCCTCCAAAATCACACTGCCGAACTGAACAACAGCAGCGAGAAATTTGACATGAAAACAAACACATCAAAAACGGAAGTTCTGAAAGTGAGTCGAAAAGATAGTCCCCTGAACATCCAAACATCTCCATGGACACAAAGAGACAGTTTATCACTTTCATATCTATACCAACATTATGATACCAGTGTCAGGCCTGGGCATTAAGTAAAACCTAAGAAAACAAAACCACTGCATGCGAGACGAGCGAAATGTCTCCGCCAAACCCTTAGCATCACAAGAAGAGACAGGCAGAGAAAGGAAAAAGTAAGAGCGACTATTGGCACTGAGTCCTATTGTCCTGTTTGCATTTCATAGGAAAAACAGAGACTGAAATGGTTTGGCCACCAGTTACGAATGTCACCTCGCCAGCCAGCCTCTTGAGCCTGTAACACCAAGTACTCATTCTATAAAGGAAGAGGTAGACCACGCAAAAGATGGCTTGCCGGAGTCAAGGAAACCCTTAACAGCAACAAAAATGGCAAAGTAAAAGTAGGTAATTTTATACTTAATACATGTCAATACACTCCAATGTAAAAAGATTAATGTTGAGTGATCATACCTCGGGCGAATTTTATTGTATATGAAACATTAATATGTCAGATAATGCAGAATTCACTAAGCTTTACATTAGCAAGCTGCATGAGTGGATAATGTAAGGCTTTAATCCGATAACTGGGTGAATACATTCTCAAGTTTCTTTTGGACGCCACTGTGTTTGTGTGTGTGTGCGTGTGTGTGTGTGAGTGTGTGTGTATGTCTCTGTGTGTGCGTGTGCGTGTGTGTGTGTGTGTGTGTGTGTGTGTGTGTGTGTGTGTGTGTGTGTGTCACGACGCGGTGGAATCAGGCGCTCGTTTATATTTGGACAGTAGCGTCATTGGGGTATCATGTAAAAGCTGATTTATCTGCCTTGCCTTCAGTGAAATAACATAATATATCTATCTGGAATAGAACTCAAAATATCTGCATTTGAAGGAAGTGAGGTCACCTGGTTTCAGTGGTGAAATTTGCCAAGAAAAGGCCGTCAAAGTTTGGTAACTCCAATAGCTAAAGAGTCTTTTTTATTTTTAGAACTCGGTAAAACCCAAAAATGAAAATTCGAAAAAATAATTCCTAACTGGCGGGAAATGCCTGATTTTCCGATTCCGTTATTTTGACGAGCACCAGATCCTACCACGCTCTCTCTCT
>NW_004797368.1:393198-394794 GCF_000002075.1 Aplysia californica
ATCTATATATATTTATAGATAAATATACATATAAGATCAGATAATATTTTATTGTTCCAGAAGGACATTTTTCATAACTGTACAGGGCGTAAACACGGTGTACATGGAAATTCAATTATATATTACTCTCATTAAAATTCAATAGTGACAAGTAAAACTGACAATAATGTATATAACATTAGATGCATCATTCGATGTCATGCAGGAATTTATCACATGTATATTTCAAAACAGCAATACACATTGATGTTTATTCTGACAGCTACAGTAGCTTTATACTAAATGGTGAGAAACTTCTTTTGTATCTTTCTTTCTTTGTTCTTAGTGGTACGTATCTGCCGCTGCGTGATCTTACAATAATAATACATACATGAACATGAGTCAAGTCAGAAAAAAGCAGACAGGCTTACCTTCAAAAGTGAGTCTCCGTGGTGGCCATCATAGCTTAACTCCGACATGTACGACACGACAGAAGAGGTAAACGTGGGAGGTTTTTGGGTGGAGGTCAGGCCTGGGCAGAATACTCCAGCCGGAATCTGGCAACAGAGTGGCCATGCAAGAGGGAGATTACTAGAAAAAATAGTCTTTAGTGATATGGTCAGTTTATTTTAGTAGGGTTTTTACGGCGCTCGCAACGGCATAAGGTCATATTATGAGCGCCAAGGGTTGGATGTCAACAGAGAAGTCCATACAAGGAATCAGGCCTACTCTGCTCACCTCTCTAGCTTCAACAGCACAAAGTCTGCTTCGACTATCAAGGCACCCCGGAAATAGCGGGTCACAAGAGTGTGACAAACATACAAAAGAAGTAGAGGAAAACTGACGATAGTAAGGATTAGGAAAGAAAAATCAGCAGTTCCCTGATGCAGTTCAGGCACAGTTATGAACATGCCATTGATGATTCAGCCCATTTACAATTCTACTGTGCATAAAAACATGTTAGTGTTACCCCTTTGGGAATGGCCTAAAGCCTAAAGACACCCCCGTGAGTAGCACCGCCCCGTGGGCTGGAGGAAGTGTGAGAGAGGGAAGATTTCAGATACAGACAAGACTGTCTTATGACGGCAACCCATGGTAGAGGAAAAAAAATACATGAAGCTACAGCGAGCATGTAACACATCTCTGTGATTGGCCGAAATTTTGATGACGTATTTCAGCCATCTATTTTTGGCGTCTCGCGGGGTTTCCCTCGCCACTTAACCAGATCTCACCGTGGGCCATGTTGCGCGCCCGCTTTGCGGCTGAGCCCGCGCGGCAGGCTTCGTCATCACTGAGCGAAGACGAGGGGTGTGTGTGTGTGTGTGTGTGTGTGTGTGTGTGTGTGTGTATGTGTGTGTGCGTGTGTTTGTGTGTGTATGTGTGTACGTGTGTGTATGAGTGAGTGTACGTGCGTCTATGTGTATACTTAAATATGTGAGTGTGTATGAGTGAGTGTGTGAGTTAATAAGAGTGTGTGTGCGTGTATGTGTATACATAATATATACGTGAGTGTGTGTGTGTGTGTGTGTTTGTGTGTGGGTGAGTGTTTGTGTGTGGGTGAGTGTTTGTGTGTGGGTGAGTGTTTGTGTGTGAGTGAGTGAGTGTGTGTGTGTGTGT
>NW_004797368.1:396959-398115 GCF_000002075.1 Aplysia californica
AGAGAGAGAGAGAGAGAGAGAGAGAGAGAGTCTAAGCACTATACATTACTTGAAATTCCTCTTCATAACGATTCTTGTCGAGCAGCTCAAAGTTGAAGTAGTCGTAGATTGTGTTGATGTCTTCCTGCGTGCCGTTTGTGATCTTTTTGCCCACCATTTTATAACGGATAGGGATGGGGGCGGGTAGTCCTCCAGGCATGGTCCAACCAGGCGCTAGGAAGTTGTCGTGAGGACAGTGGCGAGGGGAGAGAGAGAGAGGGGGAGGGGGTAAAGGATGGGGTAAGGTGAATAGGGATAGGTAGGGATGGAAATGGACGTGTGTTTCTATGTAGATGTATAGTGTTATAGGTCGTGCATTTAAATAATGAAACGGTGTTTTAGAAATAGTTCTAATGAAGTTCGACTTCTTTTTTAAGTGCAGTTGGATATCTCTAAAAGCGCTTCTACCCGGAACGATCCAATTTTCCTGGCGTGCACGCGTTCTAAAAATAATGTACTGTCACTACGGTCTTTCATTCTAAGAATATTTGTTCATTGAAGTAAACAACAGTGTCTTCCATGGCCCGTCTCATATCTATGGCGAAGCTCACCCCATAAAGGAAAAGAGATTCATAAACGTAACATCGTTGATTTACCCCCATTTTTATGTGTTCGGTTCACAGCCTCTGTCGGCAGATTTGTCCAGTAGCTCAGCTAAAATTGAAAATTAATTAGATAAATGAAAAAGAAGAGGAAGTTTTGCTTATTAATAACCAGACACGAACCATTCATTTGCATTTTAATGAAAACCAAAACTCTACTTTCCGATTGAATGGCTTACTAAATTCGAGTTATTTGGCTTATAAAAACAAAATAGAACCTCTCAGTTTAGTATTAGAATTTGAAATGCATTGGTGCTTTGTATCAGCAGTTATTAGCAAAAAGTGTTTATATATTTCAAATGGACGGCCTATAAATATGTATCCTCAGTTGTAGAGAGCAGCAGCTGCAGTTGGGACAGCACGAGAATAAAGAGAGATGAGCATTACGTTTTCAAAAATGAATTCAGATTTTTAACGGTGGTCTTCGGCCTTGAAAGTAAAAAGATGAGGATGAGAAGGAGGCTCATGTGAAGGTTGAAAAAGAAGAAGAAGAGGAGGAGGAGGAGGAGGAGGAG
>NW_004797368.1:399220-401056 GCF_000002075.1 Aplysia californica
TATATATATATATATACAGAGGTGCCCAAAAGAAACTTGAACACATTATCACCCTATGATCACAGGAGACCGCTAAGAGTATCGTGGAAGGCAAAGAAATCAAATGAAGTAGTGCTTGATGATGCCCACGATGGACGCTCACTGTTAAAAACCACCAGGAAACTACAAATGCAGTTTTTAGGACAACTGAATAGACATAAGGGTCTTGAACATCTAGCTTTCACTGGCAAGATTGAGGGCAAGCAAGGCAGGGGTAGGCCCTGAGCAACGTACTTGGGGAACCTGAACAGGCGGGTGACAGGGAAAGATCAGGGAAACGTAGCTTTTTTAAAGAGCATTCGAGCAAAGCAATGAATGGAGAACCATGATTGCCGATGTCTGTCTCAGATCTGGCACTGGACAATGATGATGATGATGATGATGATGATGATGATGATGACGATGATGATGATGATGATGATGATGACCCTATGTTTGAGAACATTGCATTTCAAACGAATATATTTTCAACTTGCGGTTAATGCATCAAAATGTAGCGGGTATGGCCATCATTAGATCGGATAACCGTAGTACATCTCCGGTACACGGAAGCCACTAGGCTGTTGGTAACACGTAGCGGGATCTGCCTCCGTATCTCTAGGTTGGCCTCCAGTTCCTGCGTGCTTCTCGGCCTTGGTTGTCTCTCTTCAAGGTGCCGTTTAATTTCTTCCCAAAATCCTGGCTAAAGGCAGAGTGAGACTATAGAGTGTTGCCATAGCGTTGGAGAAAATCATACATAGTAATTGCAGCGTGCGCAAGAGAATTATCTTACTGGAACCGGACGTTAAAGTTTAGTCTGTGTAGAGGCAGCACATATGGCCTAAACGCTATTGTCATGTAGTGGACAGCATTGGCATCCTGACATTGGACTAGGCCTTTATTTTGGAAAATCACTGGTCATGCTTTTTAGATCCGCATGATTCCACCCCAGATCATGACGCGATATCCTCCTCAGCGATTGTTCTCTATGACACAGTTTCCCCAAAAACCTTCACATCTCCCTCGGTAATCTTGGAGGTGCTTGTTTGTTGTATCTATGGAGAACAGGCTATCGTCTGAAACGAGAAAACCAGTCTCTCAGACACATGTTGACACTGTGGTGAACCCAGATGAGGCGCTCCTGGCGATGGTGTGCGGTCAAGACGGGACCATGGGAAAGTCAATGGCGTCTAAGGCCTACCTGGTGCAATCATCGGTTTACTGTGTGTTGACTTATGGCTCTCCTCTGGGTATTCCTAATCAAATCAGACGTTCTTGTAGTTGTTTGAAGTCGATTTGCACGATGCATCCAGACAGAGTGTCTATCTACACGTGCAACGGTACACACGGGGTCGACCTGACTTTATCTATCCGTCACATAATTTGTGAGCTGAAAATGAGTTATCAGTTTGTGGATAGTCGAGATGTGGGCAACAAAAGGATTGGCGACCACAGTTAATCTTTCCCCACCCTCTAAACGGAAAATTGCTCTTTCTTTCTGTATCGCACTTACACGTGGCATTGTCGTAGTAAATGCAGTTAAAAAGACAGAACCGATTTTTTTACCGGGGGTTTTACAGCCAACTTTAGGCGAGTACTTTTCACCCAGTGTTCACTCATTTAGACCGTGTTACAAAGGCCCTTCGTGGATTTTTTCCGTGTTTTATTAAGGGGCAATAACTCTAATTTTCCGTGACAAACAAAACAGACCAGATTTCCAAAAAAAAAAAAAGAAAAAAAAGCGTATGACATATTATAGAGCGTTATTTAGTCATGGCAAAAATAATTTCCCGTGTTTCTTTTGCCGGCTGACATATA
>NW_004797368.1:406311-420749 GCF_000002075.1 Aplysia californica
TTTTACGTCTCAATTCAAACACTTTTTACAATGAAGGCTGTGGACTGCTTGTCAGGTCGAACTGGTGAAGTGTTGGACGCTATGTTTTAACAGAAAAAAGAGATACTAATACTGCATATCGCACTATTCTCCTCAGGAAGGAACGAAACTCTTCTATTTTGTGTGCTCCAACAATTATACTTTCGGTGCCGGTAAAAACGCTCAATCTGATCATCATCAAAACCTAAACACAAGTTGAAACAAGTTCACTTTCGTCTGCTCATAAAATCAAGCTGCTCTGTCTAATCTTCTTAGGTCTTTTCATGCGCGTCTAAAAGTAGAAAGACCAACAGAATCTAAAAACCCATTAATAAAGGTCATTGCAAAGTAAGATTCCTACAGCTTTTCTCTGGTGTTAGCCTGTCATTATTATCGTTATCGTCTTTACTACCTTTCTCACCCTACATCAGGGTATTGTCCACGAACAAACACTTTTCATTTTTCACTCTCCTGTGCTAGCCTCTTATGCCATGTCTTCTCAATTTTCTGTACATCATTCTCTGTGACTCTTCTCAAGGTTCTACGGGGCTCTCCCCTTGAGCTGCAATGTTATTAAATATAGAGTAAAAATAATAGGAGGTTAACAGCATACTTTCTATTTGGTCTAACTCCAATTGAAACAACGGTGGCAAATTTAAATTCATGTTTAAATGAATTTCAACCTGCAACAACTGAGGAAATTTCCAAAATACTTACAACCTCTGCCAATAAGACCTGTTTGTTAGATGCCATTCAAACTTGGCTAATAAAAAACTGTGTTGCAGAAGTTACACCAGCAGTAACCTTTATAGTAAAATGCAGTCTCCAAGAGGCTTATGTCCCACCCATATTTAAGCTAGCGCTCGTAACACCACTGCTCAAGATATCACACTTAGACAAAAGTCTCATGAGTAATTACCGTCCTGTCTCCAATTTGATATTTCCTATCAAAAGTACTGGAGAGGCTAGTATCATCACGTCTCAAAAACTATCTTTTAGCCGTGGGTCTTGCCGCCAAATTTCAATCAGGGTATAGAAAATTTCACAGCACACAGACTGCCATCCTTAGAGTACACAAAGGCATAATCAGACACGCTGATCAAAAACAGTGTACAGCCCTTATTTTGCTTGGCCTGAGTGCAGCGTTTGACACCATCGATCAAGACCTTTTATTACAGCGGTTCAGAGTATACTTCGGCATCGGAGGATCTGCACTCAAATGGCTGAAATACTATCTCTAGGACCAATCCCAATCCGTTCAACTTACATCTTCGCATGGCAATCCTACATCAGAGGTTGGCAGTGCGAGATCATCGTCAGTTCAGCTTCATTATATAGTCCCCCAAGGTTCAGTCCTTGGACCTGTGTTATTTACACTCTACACAACTCCATTGTCTGGCATTGTTAAGCATCACATGTACGCCGATGACACCCAGCTGCACATATCAATCAACCGGGGAAAAGAAGATAAAAAGATTTCAACTTTTCAAAACTGCCTTCAAGATATCAAGGACTGGATGTTTGACAATAAGCTTAACCTTAAAGAAAACAAGACAGAAATAATCTTAATGGGAACAAATCACTTAAGAGCACATGTACAAATTGAGAGTTTGAATCAAGGCAATGCAACTGTTATGGTGGAAAAATCAAGTTCCATACGAAATCTTGGCTTTTGTTTTGACTCCGAGTTTTTCCATGAAAACACAAGTCAATAGAGTTTGTAAAACCTTGCACGTTCATCTTAGAAACATTAACAGAATAAGGAATTTTATTGATGGAAATACCACGGAAATTCTTGTTCATGGTTTTATTTTAAGTCGGATTAGTTATTTATTATTTTAATTCCCTTCTTTTTGGCATTCTGGGTTCTACTCTTGCCAGACTTCAAAAGATTCAATACAGGGCAGCAAGACTTGTAACTTTGAGAAAAATTTCAGACCATGCCCATGATATTTAGAAAACCCTCCATTGGTTGCCAGTGAGAGAGTGCATTGAATTAAAAATTTTGTGCATGGTTTATAGATCTTTACATCAACACTCACCAAATTATCTTTCAGAACTTATGGAAATGTACGCACCATCTCGTAATCTAAGATTTTCAAATAACCATCAGCTCTGTATACCTAGGTCCAGAACAAAGTTGGGTGATAGGGCCTTTTCCATCTGTGCCTCAAACTTTGGAAAAATTTGGATCTAGATATTAAAATGTCTCGTTCAATAACAATGCTTTTCAGGAAAGTTTTTCTTTTTTCTTTTTAAATTATTCATGCCGTAGTGGTACTGAGCTTTAAAGCCTGTGTGCGTGTGTGTGTGTATGTATGTATGTGTGTGTGTGTGTGTGTGTGTGTGTGTGTGTGTGTGTGTGTGTGTGTGTGTGTGTGTGTGTGTGTGTTTGTATGTGTGTGTGTGTTTTGTAAGTGCTACCGAGCACTTTTTGAGGATTCTTGCGCATTATAAATTAATTTATTCTTATCATTTATTATACTCCAAAAACATACAACTCACCTATTTTAATCAACACAACCCTTTGAAATACAACTATGAATCATGGCCCAACAAGCGGGTGAGTACTTTTTGAGGTCCAGACGGACTTTGGAAAAAACAACGAAATTACGCTGAATTTTTGGGACAACATGGTGTCGCTTTTTCAAACTGAGCAATTCGTAGGCTAGGTTACGGTAAACCATTTATTGTAGTGGTCCTGAGTATGCACCCGAAGGGGGGAAAGGGGGGGGGGGGGGATTAATATAGGATCCAATTGGGGGCGGAAAAAAAATTACTGAATAAATTTTTAAAATGTTTGGCCACTTTTCTACAGGGATGCTAAACAAAATCACGTGCACATTGGAAAATTAATAAATGCGGCGAGAACTGTATTACGGTGGGCAGATAAAAGTAAACCCGCTATGTTAGTTTCTTACCTTCAAGACAGTTGGGTTTGGCTGTTCACTCGTCGTGTTGAGCGAACCGAGCCACAGACAGAATCACACAACCTTAGGCAAGAACGCCCGGAAAGAATATTGTTAGCTGATAGTCAACAAGAGGGGTGTTGATATGTCCACGGTGGCACTTAAAACATAGACTGATATCACACTGAGTGACAAAGGTTTGATAACAAATTTAAAACATTTTCAATCAATGGGCTTGCTTTTGGTGTTGTTTTTTTTTCTTAAATCGGTGTCCGGGTACATGTAAGCTGGCGTGGCTGATCTATCTCTGTTTTTATCTACGCTCATCATGTTTTAACAGGATATAGGTATTGATCAAGGTGAACATTCGAATCAATCTGTATAAGGGTGACGATAAGGAATTGCGACTGCACGTTATTTCAAAGTACCCTCAAGTTACAAATGGTTAAAGAGTGTTAAAGATGTGTTTAGTTTCATGCATTTTAGTTTTTGAAATGTAGTTTTGAGAGAAACAGCGAACATTTGAGGGAGTTGCCGAACATTTTTCTTCCGTTGAGAATTAGGTCTTTCTGAGGGTTGGTGAATTCAATGCTTAAAAAAAAATAATTTGGGTGGGGAGCATTTGGTTGTGTTTTGGGTCTCATTTACGAGAAGAGTCTTCTTATGATTTATACTACATTTTTGAGTTTTGAAGTATAACATGACCAATCATTCAGTCAGTATCAGTATCGGTTTATTTTGTCAAAAATTGGCAATACAGATAGATAGAAGTAAAAAAGCCATCCCTCCTTAAACACACTAAAAACAAAAAGGAATACTCTCCCGACACAACCCCCCCCCCCCAGCCTACTTATCCTCACAAGTTATCCTAGGCAATACCAGATACTGCACTTTTGGTGGTTACTCACAAGGGTATGTCCAATTAAGCAAGGCAAAATAATATTATTACATAACCCTAGCTTTAAACAGTTCAATATTGTGGCCAACAGCAATATCATGTTAGTCAAGTTCTCTGTATACGTGTTGTAGTCTGTAAAATGATAACGGAAATGATTGTAGTAAGTAGATTTCCATAGCGCCCACTTCCATTTAAGACTCTAACCGTTAAAAAAAAAAATCAATGTAACATTGGACACTCAAACAACATTCAAGCTCATCATAGAATTATTCACATTCATCTATAACACTCGTCAACCAGGGCAGGCACACACACACACACACACACACACATACACACACGCACACACACACACGCACACACACACGCACACACACACGCATACACAACACGCACGCGCACACAGACATAAGCAAACGGATGGACCCAGAATCACTTAGCCTTCCTTATACATCAAAATTAATCAACTCTAAAGAGCATCACCTCAACTAACAATAGCCGGACCGTGGTATTATTTTGAAAAAGATGACCTTTTAGATTTCCTTTTGAGGTTTTACATTAGTGATGGATCTTAGCTTATTTTGAAGCGTTTGGGTAATCTCTGATTGTTTCGTGAATCTTTGTGCATATCTCTGTGACCAAAATTACCCCATAGGTGAAAATATAACTTTTATTAAAAGTAATAGAAGCAGCATCTTTTTACATTTTCCTTAAACTTAAACATTTTAAACTACTCGCACTTTGAACAGTGATGCACCGAAAGGGAAGGTCAAACCACACGCATTCTATCAATGACTTGAAATATCAATAGCGATTACGTTTTTGAATTTCACATGTCTGGAAGCAAACTTTTTGATGACGCAATATGACCTAATGAGCGGTAGTGAATGACAGGGCTTGGCAACCAAGGCGATGTCGTCCGATAATGGGCGATTTGGTAACTTTGGTGGGCTGTGGACATCACCCAGGTGTGGCAGTATTATACAATGCCCCGATTAGAAATACATGGCAAAAGCGGGCGGTGGCTAAGAAAAGATTGACAATCACTGGTATGAGGGATAGGGAGGAACCACTTGCACTACTAATGCGCTTAAAATAGTTGTCGTGTACATAATTCATAAAAAAAAAATTCCGAATACAAAAAACACACCCCTAAACTAAATGAGAAATGTAAGCACCTAAACATGAACATCTCTATTTCGAAAACAGAAGTTATGACGGTCAGCAGAAAGCCAGGGAAGCTCAATAACCTTTTTGACGGAACACAGTTCCAACAAGCAGAGGAATTTACATATTTTGGAAGCATCTTCACCGAAGATAGGCGTGTGGACAAAGAGATAGAAACAAGAAATATGAAGGCAAATGCATTGACCTACCAGTAAGCACATCTGCTCAGTCACAAGAACATCCCAAGCGAAGAGAAATCCCAGCTTATGAATAACATCTTCATACCAACTTGAACATACCAGTGCCAAACATGGTTCCTAAACAAACCACCAGAAAGGAAAATCAATACCTGCGAAATCGGTGTTTCCGCAAAACCATCAATGCCACTGAAAGAGACCGCATAAGAAACGAGACCATACGCCAACAAACCGGAACACTCCCAGTAATAAATTTCATTGCGCGTCAAAGAATCAAAGGGTTCGTGCATCTAACCAATATGCTCCAGAAAAAAATCCTAGGCAAGAGGCTACCACACCCGTGAATTTGTCTTCAAATCAAGAGGAATCAAGAAGAAGACAAAGGAAGACCTGACTTGATGGGGTTAAAACGGTCCTGAAACAACATAACATATCTATCACAGACGCCACACACAGGACCGAAACCTGCACCTCTCCTCGACATCCTAAGAATACCAGAGGAAGGAAAAAGAAAAATAAGATTATTCAATGTCCTTAAAAGAGGGATGGATCTAGCGTGTGTATGTCTGCCGTAATTCTCAAAAGTACAGTATATGCAGTTTTTACAATTTCACGGAGAGCAAAACAAATCAAACAAAATCGAATGTTGTTTCTAAGTAAACAACATTTGCTTTAAAGATAATAAGGAAGTTATTATCAAAATCGAAATCTTAGAAATATTGTCTGGGAATGCTTGCAAAGAGTTTGTTTTATGGGAACAACATTCACTTTTTTGGCTCTCCTATAAAACTGTAAAAGCTGTTATTTTACTGTGTTTTTAAAAATGACGGCAGTTGTGTGAGACAAGAGGGGAGAGTGGGGGGGGGGGGTATCTAATATCCTTTTTTTTCTACTGCTCATATCCCAAGAGGTGTGGCAGGTCAAAGGAGGCGTGTGCCTGCTGCTAGTCTTTATGCTTGCCGAGATGCTGTATGCAACGAGGGAGATGACTTTATTACACCAAGAGAAGATTTTAGCCCTGTTTTTTACATTATAAGACCAGAGGTTATTATGAGCAGAAAATTTACAGACTGTATGTTTATGGAATATTTCTTTTTTTCAGCATTTGGTACTCACGACTACCCTCCCAACCCCCACCCCCACCTCTCCCAACCAACCCTTTCGCTACTGCTAATGAAAATGACACATGGTCCTTAAACTTTTGATAACTTAAGCACAGAATGCATTTCTGCTGGACAATAGGATACCTGAAGCTAATACAAGAACTTTATGTTGAAGTTAAAATGATTATTTATAGATATGTGTCTTCATGAAAGACCCAACAGCTTCAAAGTAACTCCATTGGCCAGCCTATCAATCACACCTTTTCGGTAATATGCAGTTCTGCGGGCTGCTGAGCGCTACAACTATCATTCACTTGTCATGCCGATTGTTAAATACCCATTTACTGTTGGGTAAACCTCACAAATATTACATGTATGGTAAGAACCTATTCTTTAGATACGACGTCCTACCCAAAAAAGCTAGGAATCAAATTTACAATGTTACATCTTTTAATATTCCGGATGCCTTACTGCTCAACCAGGTCACCAGTTATTCGGCAACAAATTATTTGATACTCCTATTTATTGAAAAAAAAAGATATATTGTTAGGAACAGAGAGACGATTTTATGTCCAAAAAATTAAATCCCATTTCTTTCCAAACAAATAGATCTATACGTGAGAAGACTCAACTCTCTTTGTAAGGATTTCAGAGATTGTTCTAAGGATTCTAAAACTGTAAACTACAAGACTGACGAGTTTGACGTGTGAGAGTATCAAACTTGTACATTTGTTATTTTGAAATTAAAAGTAAAGATCGTGTTCACACCGCCCACAAAACCGTTCAAATCTGCATCAAATATCTTTGTAATTCAGTTGGGAGATACTGAACCTTCAAGATGTTATGATTAGTTAATAGCTGTGTACTGTGTTGAAAGGGGCGTCAAACTCATAAAATACCAAACTGACATAATTAATTTATGCAGACCAAAGAAGCACAAACGTTATCATCTGTGGATACGGAACCGGGCCTAGCTTGTCCAACTCGATAACAATAATATAACAAGTGACATCCTTTGCGTTTAGTTGGTTTGCTTCTGCGTTAAGTTGTTAGCCGAGATTCAAGTGACAACAACCGTTGAAAGTTGAGATAGGCATTGGGACCAACATTGCATGCGCAACACACGCATCAATCTCCGTCATTTAATCGATTGTACAGGGGGCTCTCGGGTTCGAATCCGGGTAGCGACCGAAACATTTTCTTCTCAAAAATTGTCTCCTTTCCCCTCTTTTCCTGCTCTCTAGCAATGTTCTGGTGGTCTAAAATCGATAAGAGTAGGCTTCGGTCGCCACCTGGGCAAAATTCAAAATTTTCTACCAACTGAAAATATTAAGTGTGTCCCGCGCGCTCATATGACCTAATGCAGTAAAACCATTACAAAAAAAAATCGATTGTACGTGCTGTATCACTCTCACCCCGGGTTTGTCTTGACGGGCAGTGTCGAAGTATCCCTCCTCATTAAAGATCAAAATTGTGTCGATAAGAGAGTTAAACATATTGCGAACAATAAAAAAGGACCTACACTCAAGCAACTAAACAACAGCCCTCTCTCTATCTCTGGTGGCGAGAGCGTTGCTTGATAACCAGCGTTCCGTACCTGTCGCGGTTGTAGACAATAGACATAATTTGTAGATAAATGATCTGTGAAGTACAGATGTGTGGAGAGATTGATGGAATGGAGAGGACAATTATCTCACTTGTCTCTGTACCACAAGGTTTATAAAAACCAGCGCCCCCTCCATAAAAAGGAACAACCCCTTCCCCCCAAAAACAAACAAACAACAAAACAACAACAACACCCAAACCCAACAACAATAACGACAACTCTCCCACTACCCCCCTCCCCAACAATCCCCCCAAACAAACAAACCATCCCCCCCCCCAAAAAA
Source organism: Aplysia californica (assembly GCF_000002075.1). Taxonomy (NCBI): domain Eukaryota; kingdom Metazoa; phylum Mollusca; class Gastropoda; order Aplysiida; family Aplysiidae; genus Aplysia; species Aplysia californica. Next base: position 414,493 of record NW_004797368.1, read on the forward strand.
AAAAAGAAACCCAAACTAAACCCCGAAATAAATGTTGTCAAAGCGCCTTGAAGATTAGCAATAGTAATTAGTTGCCCATTCCCTTCTTCTACAAAGCTGTACATATAATCGAACAAATTGTCATAGAAAAGTGCAATAAAGATTGTCCTTTTCAGAAAGCAATTTGTTACGACCATCTATCGATTTTTCTGGTGCTCAAGGCTTATGGGGGGGACAGGGGGTTCTTTTCAAACCTATCCTGGTACGAGTACCTGTGAAACCTCAGCTAATACTTTTCGGGAAGAAGTGTATCAGGAAAACATCTCCAAAAGCAACTTTACACATTACAGAAATATACAAAATTGACATGGTGATGGTGGTTAAATTGAAAGTAAACAATTTTCATTAATTCAAAAAGGTTTGGTTATTTACCAACTAAATTTATTCAGATTTGGTGTATTATTAGTAGATATAGGTCTACTCGAAACAACATTGTGCACTATTGTGATTTTGGATATCTCATAAGAAAACATTTTAAGAGAGACAAATCACTTCCCCGGGCCTCTCATATCTCCAAATATAGCGCAGTTACAAGTGTACCTATTCATCTGTCCAACAATACAAAGTTAGGTCATGATGTCAATAATTAATCGAGAAAATATTATTGGAATCAACTAGAGTAAAAAACAACGTTAGTTACATGTTGTTGTTGTTGTTATCGATCCAGCAAAAGATGGACTCTCGCCCTTCTGTCCAATGCCATGTAGTGATAAGTGCAGGTCTGCTGCAGTTGCTGTAATGTTCCATAGAGTGTGTTGTCTATGTTAGGTCTCGGAGGGAGAAGGGTAGCTCTGATGTCATTTAGGGCTGTGCAGTGGAACAAGTGATGCTCCACAGTCTCATATGCATAGTCACACAAGGGACATATTGGCGGAAGTTCCGGGTTTATTCTGTTCAGGTGGAAGTTGAGCTGTATATGTTCTGTTCGTAGGCGGAAGATCGTGGTCTGTTTCTTTCTCTGAAGGCGGTTGATATTGTAATTCCTTTTTGTTGTGGTCATATGTTTGAAAACTGCTCTGCCTGTCTTTCCCAGGGCCCATCTGTTCATCCAATCTTGTTTGTTGTTGCTTTTGATGATTTGTTTTGCAGTGTTGTATGAAGTTGGAGTGTTGGGTTGTTCCTGTCTAGATCCCCGTTTGGCAAGTGTGTCTGCTCTGTCATTTCCAGGTATGTCTGAGTGTCCGTGGACCCACTGCATTACTAGGTTGATGCCACAGAATGTTATCAGATGATGGGATCCAAACAGTATATGGGTAAAATCTTGGTTTAGATGATGGTCATTTTCTATGGCTTGTAATACTGATAGTGAGTCAGTGAAAATCACAACACTCTGTGCTTACTTTAGTTACATAATATATTGTCTCGAAACTATGCCCAAGCGCTTTGAAAGAAAACTTTGGTTAATCTATGAATATTTTCCAAATGTTCTCATAGCTACCTTTTGGCTAAAAAATGAATAGTCCAGGTGCCATGGTTTGATTCAAAGTCGTCAATTTTAAAAGCTGCCTCTCCCTTTAAAATTCAGGATAAAGCCATAAAAAAATCTTGTGTGCGGCTGGAATGCATACAAGATATGATTATTTTTCACCTTAACCATGGTAGGGCGATGCAATCATTCTAAATTTAAGCCATTGAAGATACACATTAGCAAATTAGAAAATTCATTGAGAATAGATAGCATTAATTGTATTGCGCAAATTCCCACTCAACAGCAAGCTCTATGCGCTTTACAATCTGTATTATTATCTCAGAGACTTAATAGCATTCTGAAACAATCTCAACTTTCTGGGAAGCATACAGTGCAAGCTGCCATTTATAAGGGCCAAAACGCTCCTGTACTAGCAAGATGCCTCGTTCTCCATGGCTGGGTACCCGTTCCCATCTGGGTGAAAATTCGAGAAAAGTGCCTTTCCCAAGAACACAACGTTGGGCTTGGAACTGGAACCTCCGAACCCACAACCTCAGTCGAACCACTAGACTACCGATGATGCATCAGCAAACAATCATGTCAGCAGACTATACGACAGAAGTTAGACAGATTTGAAAACATCTGTCTATCATTTACATTCTGTGTCTTGGGGGAACACAATCCAAGTCAGCTTTTTAAGAGGCTGTCAGACAAATACGGCGAAACATTCACTTCATATTAGTGAAATACTGGGTACAAAAATTCAGGAATGGGTTCATAGCCATATGGGATGAAACAAGACCAGGGAGCCCTATGACGGCCTTCACAGAAAAAATGTGGGGAGGGAGATAAAATATGGTCTTAGAAGACAGAACTATTACACGGGTAAAGTGAAAACATTCTTTAGGATTATGTGACCACGACAAAGGTTTCAACAGGACGAATTCCACAAATTCTCACATCAACAATGAAGGCCGAATGGAGAAAATGCAGCCAGTTGTTGTTTCAGAATTTTAGAAAAGATGAATATGACTTTTGGTATTTCTTCATGATCCTGAGGTGAAATTAAAATCCAAACAATGGAAGTTTCTGCATTGCCATCTCCTAAAAAAGACGAGAACATGATCATCAACTGTCAATGTCATGCTCTCTGTGTTTTGGGACAGGAACGGTATCATGTTGTCAACTTTTTAAAAGGAAAAGCTATGACTGGCGACAATTTCACTACTTTGCCTAAGCAACTGTAAATTGCAATGAAAGAAAGAAATGTGGAGCAAAGTTGGGTAGGGAAACAAGCCACCCTACAAAGCAGCAAAGACTAAGGCAATAGCTAGAAAATGTGAACGTGAAATCTTACCGCGCAAAGTCTGCTCCCTGAATCAGGCCTATGTGGATTTGATTTCTTTACCCAAAGTTAAAGTAATGTCTCAAGGAGAAATTAATGTTTTCCTTCTGCAAAACTGAATTCATTGAAGGCGTAGGAGATTCGTACTAGCAACAAGATGGGGGCTTTTAAAAATACTTTTATCATCAAGGGCTTTTCAAGGTCACTCAAAAATGGGGGAAAGTTGTGTTTTTGTTGCTGGCAACCACGAGGAAAAAGATTTTGCTAAGAAAAAAAAGTCTCTGTCTTCATTCCTTCATGGTTGAGAGAAAAACTTTTTTGACCATCCCTCTAAGTAAAAGTGGTTTGTATGGGCGATGTCATGCTCGTATGACCGTTTCTTTTTTGCTCCCTACAGTCTGCTATGATGACATTTAGTGTACCCTGACCCACAGTCATCGTTGCACGATAACCACAAAATGTAGTTTTTCGTGTCGTACCGTACCTCCAGTGTGTGAGATAGAGGGCATAGATAAAAGATAGCTGTTGGATACCAGTAGCAATGTGAAATATAACATGTTTTTAAGAGATATACAGTTTCGTGTAACGTTTACCCTGTCCTCAACCCGGACTGAGATGTCAACGCGACTACTGTCAATCGCCCAGAAAATAACGGAAATGAGATGTCTGTACTAACAGTTGACAGCCACCTAGCAGATAACCGGAGCTGCGATGTGAGTAGTGACAGCCAGCAACCGCCCCAGCGATAAGGCCAAATCCTGTTGTCTGTCGCATGGTTATGTTTTGTTTGGTTTTAGAGTTCACGCCCCCTGTCAAATACACCAGCGCATGTGGTGTAGCGGTTAGGTGCTTCGCAAAAGACGCGATTTCGATTCCCGTGCGGGGATAATTTTTGGGAGGGTATTTCAATCTTTCTGCGGGGATGTTGTATCCCACCGAATGATGTAAATTGTGTCGATGGGGCATAAAACACCTTCGGTACATTTAAAAAATAAAGAAAAAAACAAAACAGCTAAACTCCGATGTTCTTTACACCATGAAAGTAGAGGCCAAGTGCTCTCTGAGCATTTTGTAGTCTATATCAACTTTGGTCTGTTGACTTTGTTTTATCTTGCCAGCAAGCTTTAATTTGTGGAAATGTTGACTCGTCTACTGAGTTTGTTTGAAGAGTTGAGATTACTTGCTGCGTTGGCAAATTTTGAGACTTTTCCTTTTGGGATACTGCTAGGCTCAAAATACATCGCTGTAAAGGCCATGGGGCAGGAATAGACGGTATAAGATCTATAGGCCTATATTTAATACGAGGGAACTAAGAGGTGGTGGTTCGTGAAGGCAAGTTCACTCAATGTTACGGGTTAGATTTGGGGTACGGTTGGGTTAGAGTCATGTGTAGAGGGTCGAGGGTTAAGGGATAGGGGGTCAAGGGTAATCGCTAGGGTTTGAGGTAGACTAGGGTTAGACGAATACACGCCTAACAAGAATGAAGAAAAGGGTGAGAAGAATGACAGTTAGGATTAGGTGTACGATTGACGTACTGTTCAGGTTAGAATTCAGATACCTTGGCATACTGATAAAAAGAGACGGAACATTGCTCCACGAAGTCAAGGACAAGTTCAAACTTTACAAAATCTGGAACAGCACCAAGATCTGCTTCCTACTCGGAGTCAAACGGTACAGCCCTTTTAATCTTTCTATATAGCTGTGAACCTTGGACGCCACTGTACGGAAACAAAAGACAGATTGCATCGTTTGAACGGAAACATTTCTGAAATTTGCAGGGCTATATTGTCTTTTGTAGAGAACACAAGACAAACGATGATGCATTGACACCAACAGAAAAGAAAGTAATTGGACCACAAGAACCACTATTAACTACGGTAAAAAGAAAAAAAACTTGCCCTTTTCAGACAAACAACCCGGCATGAAAGCCTTGCAAAAACCAATATGCTGTTGAAGGCAGTCGAAAAAAAGATGACAAACAAAAAGCTGGTTTTTGACAAGAACAATTTTCAATGGGACGACAGAGGGACATGAATAAACATCTCGTTTTCATTTATGTTCAGTTCCATGCACTGGTAGTAAGTAAAAGGACGAGTGAGAAAATGAGCATCGAATTCTACTTTAAATTTTTAATGAACTTCCTTCTGGGGGTCATTTATCTAATACTAGCACCGGCATGACATTATACGGTGTGCGTGAAAGCCACTTTCAACAGTGCAAAATTATTTTATTTCTTGTTTATGTAGTCAGAGAATGGATTGTCTGTTAACAGTTTACGCCCCCGTCACACGCGACACAATAAACGATCATTTACTACTGGGCGGACAGCTTCTGCCCCGCCTCTCACCCAGGGTTGTGTGAGATACTATAATAGTACATCTCATCACAAAGACAGAGATAAAATCGAAGTTATTGAAAAAAACATCTGTCATTGTCGAAAAGAAAAGCGGTCACCGGTAGACAGGCAGCCCTCTTGGACAGTGTCAGAAAATATAAATAAAACTCTAACAGTGGGGAGTGGGGGAGTGGTTGTTTGCACAGATGGTTGTCTTAGACAGGTGGTCATTAGAACAGGCTCGGCTGTATTTGTTTGAATATAATCTCCACCCCCACTCTTCATTCTGAAAACTGATACATGTACCAAGGCAAATACCTTAACCATAACACAACCGGCCCCGGGTATATTATCAAAAAGCTGCCAGTCCCTCCTTGCCGCAGCCAAGTCATACCACGTTTCATAACTTGCTAGCCTCTGATGGCTTGATAACGACCTGTCACATAAGGTGCGATAAAATAACACTCACAATGGAAAAAGTGTGTTCAAGAGTAAGTCGATGATAAAGGTGTGTATCTATAAGTGTGTCACATGTGAAGACACCAGGAGTATATACGTCTGCAGTGTAGAGGTTTGGTGGTTCGCCATCACATGCAGATATGAGTCGATTCCTATGTGGGAGTTTTGTTTAACTAAGTATCTCCCTCTGTCTTCTGAGATGTTATACCCCTTTCAGCCCTGAATGACCCTGACAGGCAACGTTGAAGCAGCTCGATTCTGGTATGATCTTAATTGTGTCGAAGGGGACATAATTCATTGCTATGATCACAGTCGCATCCGGAGTAGACAGAAGAACACAATAATTATTAAAATTGATTGCCCAGCACACAGAGACTCAGGCTGTCAATCCCCCCTCCCCCTTCTTCCACCCAAGCCAACCTGATAATGTGAACAGTTCAAGTAGATCCAAATATGGATGCCCTGTTCCTAAATGAGCATAATGATGTGGTCCTTATATTTTTTAAAGCATTTTTTTGATGTACAGTACTTCCCGCAAACAGGTGTATCCCATAATTTTTAGATGTATGGCAGAAGAATATTAATAAGATAACAAAGATGATCAATGTGTCCTTGTCTTTACCTCTTTCCAAATCTCCATCCCTCTCTCCTTCTGTCCCCTTTCTCTCGCT
>NW_004797368.1:421685-424799 GCF_000002075.1 Aplysia californica
GGGCGCACGGATTGCCCCCTCCCACTCATTACTTATTTATACCAACAATCGCCTCAAGAGCTGCGGATTTCGTTCACTCGTAAAGACATTATATCCCGGTGGCCTGTTTGGTCTGAGGCACCCACCGACAAACTGATGCAAAAGAAATGCTTGCCATGACATCTTTACAAATAGTCTAGATTGGAATTGTTTTTCAATTCTTTTCCTAACAATTTAGATAATTTAAGAGTGGGCTGCTTCCATTCTGCCTGTCAAGGCCAATCCGTGCTGAGTGGGAAAGATCTACAGCAAACAGACTTGAATACTCGATAAAAACAACAACATCAGCAACAACAACGAAACTTCCCTTTGCGGGAGGAGAGAACTCACATCTTTTGCCTGCAAAGCGAGCAGCGCAACCGCCATCGATATGCTACAGACCCTCGTATGAATGGTCTAGAGAGGCAATCGTGGTTAGATCTAGATGTCTACCTCTTATTAGCGAATAATAATGAGCATGCTGTCGCGTTTTGAGTACAGGAGGAGAGATGTCCGGTTTCTGACCGGCCTCAGTTTGCAATGATAATACAAATGATAATTACATTTATGTAGTGCATATTATGTCCTTGTTTAACAGCGTGTTCCATGCAGTTTACAACTATTATCATCAAAGCAGACTTAAGAACATTCAGGGACATTCTCAGATTCCCAGGAAGTTTACAGTCCAAGCATCGGATTGAGCGCTCTAACACAAACTAACAAGATGTTTCACCGTCTACAGGTGGGTCTCTGTTCCTACCACGGTAAAGTGAGGAAAATTCGTGTGAAGAGCCTTTACAAAGGACACAACGTCAGGTCCCTTGCAAGGTTCAATTCCGAGACAATCTAACTAGACCACCAACACCATAAACATCAGACGGTATTATTATTATTATCCTCCTTGTATTACGGATAATCTTTTTCTCTCTTCAAGTGTCAGGTCTGGACAGGACACTGACGGTCATGGTACCCCATTCGTTCTTGTTGTCTGTCTTCTTGATCAACTCGGTTTTTGTCTTTGTGTTATTCGTAGCAAAGTTGTTCAGGCCATCTGTGTATGTCGTTCTTTGTCTTCCTCTACTCTTTTTTCCTCAATCTTTCCTCGCAGCAGCAATTTCTTTAGTACATGATCTATTTATGTGGCCAAAGAATTTCAGTTGTCTTTTTCTGATGACTCTGATTATGAATCTTTCACATCCTGCCATTTGGAGCGTTTCTCGATTTGTTTTCCTCTCTGTCCATGAGATTCTGAGTATTCTCCTTAATTAAATACCACATTTCAGGGGCCTCAAGTCTTCTCTCTGTATCTTTGTTTAGAGTCCAGCTCTCGTGTCCATACAAGAGGATTGACCATACGTGCGCTTTAAGGGATCTTATTTTTGTGTTCACTGTTATGCTTTTATTTGAGAGGATAGGTTTCATCTTGCTGAAAGTTTCTTTAGATATTGCAATCTTCTTTTTATTTCTGTGTCGATTTTTGTTTCTGTTGTAATTATGCAACCAAGTTATTTAAAGCTGTTGCACTGTTTAATTCTTTCGTTCTTACATATTACGTTACATATGGGGGTGTCAGGACTTTTTTAGACAATCATGCATTCCGTTTTCTTGGTATTCAGTAATATAGGCTTTTCTTCGCTTTTCTCTGTCACACTAGTTAGAATCTTTTCGAGCTTAGACTCCGAGTCAGCTATCAAGACTGGAATCATCAGCGTACCGTAGATTGTTAATATTGTGGACGCCTACTTAAACTCCTTCTATATTCTCTGGTGTTACGCAGTATCATTTCGCAGTATAAATTAAAGAGATCTGGAGATAGGACGCATCCATGTCGTACTCCTCTGCAGATTGGCCTGTATTCGCTGAGCTCGTTGTCTACCCTGATTGCTGCCTGTTGTTTCCAACAAAGGTTTCTCAGGATCCTGTCACCTGCCTGCCATTACTTCACGTAACCCTGTTCTAGGGGGGGGGGGTGACTAAGTGGGTACCCGACCTTGCCCAAGGGTCTCCCACAGGCTAGCAGAGGGAAGGAGGCGCCTTACTACTCCTGTTGATGGAAGATTGATGTAAACATCAATGCTCCATCCTGCCACCCAGGATTATTAATAATAGGAAGGCTCAAACCCCAGGCACAGAATAGCAGAATTGTGTCAAACTCTTGCACTTGTCAACTAAATCCACCACTCTGTGTTTCGCTTATAAACGTCACGTCGCCTCGTAGGATTATCTGGTCAGTGCTGTGACTATATTCAAGTTCCTCAGCATGCACAGTGTTGTAGCAAAAACAGTCTTTGAGTCAGCGTTTTATGGCACTTGCAACACAATTGGGTCATATAAGTATTGGACATTAGAGGTGTTACAAAACAGTGACAAACACGAAGAAGAAGGAGGAGAGATAATGCTTTAGTGTCAATAGATGTTTGATTGGAAAGAAGAGGCAAACCACACCAGAGCACCCGCCAACCACCCACCGAGTCAGTGTAACGGAGTGAATATTAAAAACTAATCTATACTGAACGAGACAGAAGCGAAACAAAATATGGAACATAGCAGCAAAAGGTGTCTCAAGACAAAGAACAGGACAAGCTCGGCTTTTTTGTTTTAGGAAAGGTAAAAGCACCGACTCATTTTATTTAGTGGATGATAAAGGCAACAACAAAATAAAAGGAGAAAGAAAAGGGATAGGACCTACCAGAAACAAACTCCAACCACTTCCTGGACGGAACTGAGCAAAGCCACAGAACATGGAGGCGTCAAGGGTTTAGTGACTAAGCTCTCGCAGACTCGCAACCGTAAAGACGTGGGTTCGAATCCTGTTAGAGATCCGACGTTGTGTCTCTGGGAAAAGCACTTCACACACATTTTTCTCACTTCACCTAGGTAGGGATGGGTACCCAGTTACACATGGCAAAGGATCTTGTCAGTTTGTCGCTGTTTGAGCGCGAGCAATCCGCAGCCTGCACTGTATGTTTCCCGGGAAGCCAAAATGTTTCTGGGGGCTCTCGGGTCTGCTGTGGTAATAAACTGTAAAGCGCATAGAGCATTGCATAGATCGTGGATATGCGCTATATGCAATTATTATTATTATATTATTATTAT
>NW_004797368.1:427553-432824 GCF_000002075.1 Aplysia californica
GTTCTCGTGGCCTAGAAGTTAAGGTGTTCGCCTCTCATTCAACAGGTCCCAGGTTCAAACCCGGATAGTGACGGAAATTTTTCTTCTCTAAATTGCCCCCTTTCACCTCCTTTCCTGCTCTCTAACAATTTTCTGTCGTCTGCTTTCGTCTTCACTTTCTGCCCCCACCCTTTCACCTCCTTTGCCCTCTCCTCTGGGTTCCGGACTCTTTCTGCAGCCTTTCTACTACTACTTCTTGGCCCCTTCCTACCGCTGTCTTTCAGTCTCACCCCTGATCTTACCGTAGGAAAGATCTATACCTAGCCTTCTCGGACAAGGGCGAAAAACATCGAAGGGCCCGTGTGCACGTTACACACGATAAAGATCCCTTGTTGGTTAAAAAACGATAAGAGTAGGCTTCGGTCGCCACTAGAACTGGAGTCTGCTCGATTAATCGAAGGCTTGGGAGCAGGTTTGTGCTTTGCTTTGCCTCCCGCTCGCTTTCGGGGGGAACTTCCCGTGAGTTGTGACTCGCGGACAGTCTTGCTGTACTTTGTCATGACGTCGCGAACTCTCGTGGCTGTGAAGGTTCTGATTCGGATTATTTGCGTTGAGAGGCTTCCACCAAAAGTGCAAGATTGTTTTTTTTTCCATAGTCGGGTTGTAAAAAAGAAAAAGCTCTCTTCAATGCACATAAAATGAATAATAGATCGGTTATTCTTACGATGCAAAGGCCGTTTTTTTTAGTGTGCACGAGCTTCGTCATCGCACACAAAAGACCTCAGTTCGATTACCGTATGGGGAGAAATTTTTACTGAGAACCTCCATCCTTCTGCTAGGGCGTTGTTCCCTCTCAGCCCAGGTTGGCCCTGACATTGGGTTGAAGCAGGAATAGCCGTCCCCTAATGTTCTGTATTATGTCATTGGGAGTGTAAAACATTTACAAAATAGGCTACATACATACAATACAAAAGCCAATCAAAACGACCCCTGGAGTTTTCCATACTAAGGTAATCTAAGTATACTTGTTACTACCAGAAACCTAGAAATGTTAAGTCTCTGTGACTACAATACCACGTTTCATTTCGTTTCATCAACTTCCTCAGCTGATCAACTGCGGGAAGAAAAAATAGCTTCGATTCTCTACGTCTTGCAACAAAACAAGCACAGCCTCTCCCTTCTAAAGCTGGGGTCTGCTGATTATTCGAAGGCTTGCGTGCAGCGGACGGCCGTCAAGTCTCAAATCTCGCTCGCAGCCCAGCAAGTCCCATGACTTGCTTTGTGTCCCATGATTTGCTCGGAGCCCGATAACGCTCTTGTGCCCCATGATTTGCTTTGGCTCACATTACTTGCTTTGGGTCCAATGACTTGCTCGCAACCTGGCAAGCCACTTGCTGCAGCAGCGAGCAGCAAGACCGCTTGCAGTGTGAAATCTGAACCGTGGAGGAAGGGAGTAGGGCTGGATCCTGCTCGCCAAATTTGAGAGTGGCGATTCGCGATTCAGTCGGCTTCAAAGAATCGCGAGTACGCGAGCGCTCGTTGAACTGTGGCGGAACACTGACTGAAACGGAACAGTGTCATATCAACGGAACAGTGTCATATCAACGCCACTTGGCGAGCGCGAGTCCCACTCTTGTTGTTCCGCCATCCTCTCCGCCCCGCTCCCTTTGTTGCGCTACTCTATATGCTGACCTCAATTAGTGACCCCCATAAATTCAGCGCCCCTCCCCCGCCCGCCCCCAACCCCATGATTCGCTAAAACAATGGCTCCATAAAATTCCTTCTGTCTATTGGTTGGACCCCGTTCATTTTGTTTTAATAGGGGGGTTGGACTATACCATCTTTTGTAAAATAAGGGGAGCTGTGCTAAGTGTTCCGTTCCGTTCTTGCGCTCGTGACTCGACTCAGCAGTAGGTTAAACAAGCCACAAGGTGGTTACAGCGACAGGGGAGTGAATCGGGAAGGGTTTGGGGATACTGTTTCGCGTTCCGCTGAAGTGAATCGTGAATCGCGTTCCGCAGGCAAGAGTGGCGATTCAGTTCCGTTCTCGCGCTCGCGACCCAGCCCTAGTGCTGTTATGATGTCCAAGTTCGGCTGCATGCATATTGCCGCAGCAAAAAAAAAAAAAAAAAAGAAGAAAAAAAGAGAGTCAGTGTGATGGAGTGAAAATATTTGGTTCAAACTAGTCTTGATGGTTTAGACAGTCTCGATTGAACGAGACAGAAATGTATGAGAACAAAGAACATTACAGCTTAATTATGAAACTAATCTAAGCCACTGAAAAACTGTCTCAAACAAAAATAATATGACAAGGCATGTTTCTTCGAGGAAAGCGAAACACATCGATACAAACTACTGAGTGCTTCAAAAATACCAAAAAGAGAAAGAAAATGGAAAAAAACCTTCCAGAAACGTTCTGCAACCACTCGCTGGACAATGTGGGGCACTGGCCCCCCGCGCCAGCACACTGGCTGAGAAGAATATAATGTTATTCCAAGAAGACCGAGAAGTTGTATCTGACTCGGTTTCGAACCCTCAGTGTCTTCCATGAATCCGAATACATTAAACGATAGGGTCACGGCATCAGCGCTAGTCAGCACATCAGAGGGACAGTAACACCGACCGTTTGACGGAGACCACAGCAGACAACGCTTCATTGACTTATGGAAGTGCGTTTATTTACATTTGATTGGAAGCATTATGTCAATACAGGATTATCTAAAAGAGTGAGGAGGGGGGTGGGGGAGAGCTTTGAGTCCATGGTGGGTAGGGTACAGCATTAGGGTGGGGGTGCAGTGTGGCCTGAAATAGGGACATGGTGCTCACTGTTCACACGTCATGGGTTTAAGGAACGTGCACACGGTAAATGATTACTCTCTCCGTAGACAGATTCACTGGAGCAAAACTTCTGTGTTCCCAGTTCACTTCACGTAAACGTAAAAGCTTATATATAAACATTATGACGTTCAAGGCCAGCACTCAGGGCTGTTTTTTTAAAAGTTGTTATTCTACATCTTCAATAGTAAAGGAAACTACATCTCCCAGGGTCCCATACCAGTCCCACCGTTCCACGACCACAACTTCCACTCCTCCACCCCCTCCTCTGTCGAACACTAGAACAAATTGTTACAAGGGATTTCATGTAGGCTTAGTGAATAAAAGTGTAAAAATCATGAATTGGAAACATAACCATTGTGACATAATTTGTATTTTTACACAAAAATGTTAGGAATATTAAAGAAAATGTGATTGGAATTATGTACATGTCGTAACAACATATCAACTTTTCAAGAGTTCCTGTCAGGCCCTGGCTGAGACCCCCCGTCCTTTCTTCAAAGGAAACCTTCCGCATATACACTTCCCTATGTTTCTGGAAAGGAGTGTGATTCAAAACGGTGATTTCTCGTAACCTTTTGGGGGCAACATGTGTCATGAAAAAAAAAATCGCGCATTCCTACTTGGCTAATGCGCGCGTTGTTATTTCATCATATTATTGTTTTAACATTGTTTTTCTTTATTGCTTAATGAACGAATAAAACAGACTCACTGGTTCGATACAATGCCATTTTGCTGTACTACAGACTGAGCTTAAAATCTGACGCAGCGCTAGGCAAACCAGGACTCAAATAAAAATTAAAAAAAGAAAAGAACGAGCAACGCCACAATCTTCGATATTTTGAGTTGCGCTTTAAGCCCCTTTAATTTACTTTATTCTTTTTCTCATCTTTGTCATTCCTGATATCTTACATTGTGAGACGACCACAGCACCGAATAAAATGAAAAGCGTACAGGATATCTTTTGAAGGAGCTGACAAAACCAATGGTGAGGCATCGTGGTGAAATCTGGCGCTCGTCAAAATAACAAGCTTTAAGATGATACCAATAACTCCAGATGCCCAAAAATTGACGAACGCTTGATTCTACGACGTAGTTCGTATGGGGGAAATATGAAGTCCGTCATCGAGTTCTTATCTTTATTCTCAAATTTGAAAAAGTGTGACTATGCCAGTCCTGTTATTTGAACCTTGTCATTCTTTAATCATTTTTACTAATTAACTTCTAGCGTCATATGTTATAGACATGTATTGTACAGTTGGCGTTGGAGCCTACAAAGTGGTCCGGACAAACCACGTTTGTGAGTGGCTGGCGGATGCTCTGGTGTGGTTTGCTCCTTCTTTCCTATCAAACATCTATTGTCCGGATCTCTCCTTCTTTTTTGTGTTTGTCACCCTCTTGTAACACCTCCAATCTTCGGCACTTGTACGACTTTATTGTGTTGTAAGTGCCGTAAAACTCTCACGAAAACTAAAAACCACGTTTCAAAACACAACGTAAAGGACTTGCGTCAGTGTCATCCTTATTATAGTCCAGCAGGATAACAACTGAGCCCGGGTAAAGACTTCTGAATACACAAAACTATCAACACAATTGTGCTGCTAAAGGAATTAATAAAAAATATGTATATATTATCATGTGAACGTACGTATAGGAGGAATACACGACCATTTTAGAATCATAATTATAAGGCTATTACATTTGCTTAGAAAATGCCAAACAAATTGGAACGTGATCTTTTTTTCTCCAACGTCTCTACTGCTGGGTTTACTAAGCATCCTTAAGCCATGAGTCATCTAAAGGTGGCAGCTGGGGTAGTGGGTTGAAAGGCAAAGCTTTGAGTAGAGTTTGAGCGAGAAACAAACGGGATATCAAGTACAATAAACCTAGGAATGAATACCTTTCTGGTCACCGTCAAGTCTTCACTCGGTCAAAAAAATACAGAATTAATTTTTTAAATTCTTTCAATGCAGGACCAATAAAACAGGTTTAATTTTATCTTACCATCAAATCCATGCACGTGTGTGTGTGTGTGTGTGTGTGTGTGTGTGTGTGTGTGTGTGTGTCTGTATGTGTATACATTTACGTGTATGAACCGCTTCCTATCGCGACTCGCAGTCCTCTGATTCCAGCCAATCGCTTTACGAAGGACATGTGAAGGACATCACATAAGTTGGGCATAAGGTAGAGAACAGAGGTCATTGAGCATCTTGTGGGGTCTTGCAGACACAAGTATTCCGGAGTGACCATTTCCTGGTAGTCCGTGAAATTCTTTTACAGGCAGGTGTTTGGAGTGTCCTCGAAAGCCTGGTTGGTGACGCCGTTGTAGCTTGGTGGACGGTCGTCGTCTTCCTCCTTTTCATTGGTCTTACTAACCGAATTGTTGCTGTTGAAGTCCGGGCTATCAACCATCAGTTCAATGGCATTCTGTTCCTGCTGTAGGGAAATGATTGGGGG
>NW_004797368.1:432953-434979 GCF_000002075.1 Aplysia californica
GGCAAACGTGCAGTCAAACAGGTCTGGTGGCCTTTATGGGAAATTGTAAAATGAAATAAAATTGTTTATAATTATTGTTATGTATTTTAAAAAGTTATTTTAAATTACAAACGCAGTTACCTCAATTTTCTAAAACATTTTAACATTTTAAAATCTGATTATTAACCCGAGCCCAGTCGTGCAGTGAACTGTTGTGAATGCAACCAACTTGTGTTTCGCACGCTCATATGACCATATGCAGTTGCGAGCGCGGTAAAACTCATAACAAAACAACAGGTCAGAAGGAAGGAGGAGTGGGGGGTTGGGGGCGGGCGGGCGCCGAGTGAAAATATGATGGGTGGTTATTAGAGTGTGTTCGAATATAATACTCGTAATCTATCTAATTACATCGGAAGTGGGTTACACCAACATCGTATCGCCACGAGTTAGATAATTTAGAAATACTGCTGCTTTAATCCTGCATGACAGGGTCAACCAGCGCTTAAACTTAAAGGGATGCAACATCCCAGCAGACAGATGGAGATACTCAATTCAAAACATACCCTCCTCACTCGAGAACAGAACTCATGTCGTCTGTGTGCAACGGCACCGACCCCGACCCGGCCAGTGCCACTGACTGAAGTTGTCTTTAGGTCATTCCCAAAGGGGGGATATTAACATGTTCTTATGGGCAGTAGAATTGTGAATTGGCTGATTTGTCAATGTCATGCTCATACTGTGCCGGAACAAAATAGGGGGAACTGCTGCATTTTCTTTCCTCATTTTTACAGTCGTCCTTTTTTCCCTCTACTTCTTTTTGTATGAATGTCACTCTCTTGTGAACTGCTAATTCCGGGGTGCCTTGATATGATGGCCGAGGCAGACCTTTTAGTTAGTTTAGTTTAGTAGGGGTTTTTCGGCGCTCGCAACTGCATAAGGTCATATGAGCGCCAGAAGATTAGAGCTGTTACAAGAGAGTAACAAACATAAAAAAGATGAAGGGGAGATAAGGACGATAGATGTTTGATAGGAAAGAAGAAGCAAACCACACCAGAGCACCGCCAACCACCCACAGGCAGACTTTGCACTTTTGAGGCTAGAGAGGTGAGCAGAGTAAGCCTTATTCTCCGTTTGGACTTCTCTGTTGACATCCACCCCTTGGCGCTCATATGACCGTAATAAAACTAAAATTAACAGCACAGAGTCTAACTTTTACACCATGGACACCAATGCTGATTAATATTACAATCTGATATGACTACATTTTGTCCGCTGACAGTTTACAACAACAGAATGATTTTTACCGACTTTCACATTCGAAAAGCTCTCAGAACATGCACTTCTGGGAACGTTTATATTATGGAGAACTCACTTCTCTGAAAAGTCTACGGAAAACGTGGTTGAGGATGCCAGCTCCTACCGAGTCACCCCACACATTGATAGCTGTTCGAAATCTGTCTCTGTTGGAGAAAAAAAGATGGTATGGGAGGAGGGGGGTGGGGAGGGAGGGATGATAACCAGTTTGTTTTCCTGATGGTCCAATAGGCCCCTACATGTATTCACTTGTCGAATCTTTAATGCAAAACAAACTGAACTTAAAGGGGTTGTTTTGTTTTTGTTTGTTTTGGTTTGTGTTGTTTCTACACGAACATATTATAATGTCAAATATATAATGTCTTCTTTAAAAATCGGCGAATCTAGGAGGTCATTTAGGAGGCAGGCTTCGATCCCACCTGTCAGGGCCAATCCGGGCTCGGAGGGAATCAAAGTCCTATCAGAAAGACGAAATACTCCATAAAAAATGCTATTCAAATGGGACATTGGTCTCAAGTCTTCTGCGTGCTACAGCAGAGCGCCTACCTGCTACACCACAGACGGCGACATAATGCTTCTTCTGTTCAAGAAGGATACAGTAAAGGGGAAACTGACAGAGATGAGAGAGACGGGATGCAATAGAGAGACTGGGAGATAGATGGACTCACATACACACACAAACACAGAAAGAGAGAGAGAGAGAAAGAGAGGCAGAGAGCGAGAGAGAGAGAGA
>NW_004797368.1:435226-440107 GCF_000002075.1 Aplysia californica
AGATAGATAGATAGATAGATAGATAGATAGATAGATAGATAGATAGATAGATAGACATAGACAGATAGATAGAGATAGAAGAAAGACGAGAAAACGAAGAGTGAGGAAGAGATAGAAAACAAAAGTAGGGACCAGAGCATAGAAATGGTGCAAAAGAGAAAGAAAGAGATGTGAAAGCAAGATCGAGAACGAGCAAGAAAGGATGTGGACATGTGTGTGTGTGTGTGTGTGTGTGTGTGTGTGTGTGTGTGTGTGTGTGTGTTTGTGTGTATGTGTGTGCAACACCCACAGGAACCAGTCGATGGCCAAGATGAGCGTGACGTCTTCAGTGGGCAGCCCTACAGCTGTCAGCACAATCACCATGGTAACCAGACCGGCCTGGGGAACACCAGCCGCTCCAATGGCAGCTGCTGTGGCAGTCAGGCTGAGAAAAAAAACGACGTACATGTGCTGTTACGTTTACTTTTAGTGGGAGTTTTTACGGCATTTGCAACGTAATTAGGTCCTAATGTAAGTACCGAAGATTAGAGATTTTAGAAAAAAGTAACAAACACAACAAAGAAGTTGGAGAAATCAGGAGACAAATGTAATGTATTTTAGTGATCATGTGTATGCTTCCAAAGAAGGGTTTTCAAAATATAGGGCCCAAAGAAAAGAACTTAAAAAAATAATTGGATGAAATGTTTTTGCAAAAAATATTTTTGTTTGGTCGCTGGCAGAAGTGCCACGCAAAGTTTCGTGGCGTAGGTAAAATAATAAATAAGCTAGAATTATTTTTTACGCGGACAGACGGAAGTGAACAAGTTCATATTTTCACTCACTCCTCCCTTGCCTTAAGCTGTCACTCACTGCAGCAAAATCTTTCTTTTGATGCCCATCATCGAGTTTTTCAGGACTCCTTTGTCATATTCTTTTTCTTGCTTCTGGGAACAATCAACACGCTTCTATCTCTGTAATTTTAGAAAATCTGCCAGGTTTGTTTGCATATAAAAAGTGGACTTGGGAGGCTTTTTGCATAAACTCCTCCCTTATTACGTAACCCATACCTTTGAAACTTTGCAGGCGCCCACAGCATCCATGTGGCTAGGACCTAACTTTTAAAAAATCCACGAAAACTGCTTTCCCCGATTTTTCCAAAATGCTTTGTTTCGTCAACACAGAGTTCTAATCTTGGGATAGCAAAGATAGTACATAACAAGATGGGCCACTCAGCCAAAAAAAGTGTCCGCCGGAAGTTCGCTCTTTGCTTCAGATGGCGCTGCAGTCCGTTTTGAAGCTCTCTTTCGTTTTTCCAGAAGAAGAATAGGAATAGCACCTCCTTGTGAGCGCAGATCGACTGCTGTTCATCAGCAGTTCGGGTTCGTTCAGTGTTGAGTTTTAGTTTTTTATTTTATTTTAATGACCTCTCTCCTTTCATTCTAAAGTCAAATTAAACGAAGAAAACAATAACCCTTTCCTCCGGAAGAGGGGTTTTTTTTTGTTGTCAGCGTAACCATTAAAAAAAAAGCGTTCTTCCGAAATTAATTAAAAATCTTGCTAGTTTCACTTCGATTTTTTAAACTCAAGTAGTGTAACTCTGTTCGCAAAGGGTGCGCATTTGCCAAGAGGGCGCCACCGAATTTTGAGGACACTTTTTTAATTGGCTCAAAGAGAGAAGTGGCCCCTCTTGTTATGTTGACTCTTTGGGGATAGTCCGTCTTCTAAGACGCCATTGTAAACAAGTGATGGTTTCCATTCACTGGGTGTGCGCATTGATGCCACGCCTTTGAAATTCTGGAGTGTACAACCACGAAAGCGGAATAGAGAATCAATGTATATTTATTATATATGAGTCATTTTTTTTAAAATGTCGCCTTTTTTGAATTTGTGATTACAGACCTAATTCCTTGGATACCAATATAAAATAGTTCTTAGAATTGCCATTGGCTATGATCATGAACAAGGTAAAACGTTCCCTGACCTTAAAATAAGGTTTTCAAAACTGCCTAAGTCATAGAAATTTTATAGCTCCTCTGTAAATCTTGCTCAATAGGCAAAAATGGCAAGTTCCGCTACACGTATATGTTTTTAAAAACTTGCTTAGGAATAAAAGTAATTGCTCCAGGGATTAAACATTTCAGAGTTATACAGAGTATTGGACAGCATTACCGAGGAAAAAAAATCTTGGTGCCCGTCTTTGTCTTATATTTGCTGATTAACTCTTTATCTTCATATTTTACTTAACCCTTTTCAAACTTCTCTCCTGTTACACAGCATTTCACACAGATGAATGGTTTCTAGGTATATATTTATTTTCTTTGAGATTTTGCGAGTGAAGACTCCCTTCCTATTCCTTTATATGGCATGAGACAGCGGAGCTTACGCAATGCACGATTGAAAGGTACAGAGCCAAGGTCAACCCAACATGGTGTTACCGGGGTCTATAACGACTTATTATACAGAAATCCGATACACTCTCCTTTGGTTAGGAAGTCTGCCAAGGTTACATTTCACTGATAAGACAATCCATAACATGAGCTCTACCCAGTTAGTGGTTGTCAGGGTAATGATGTACAGAATTCCCTCCTGTTACTTTCCCTCCTGTTACCCGGATTTTGGTAACAGGAGAGACTAAAAAGTAACAGGAGAGAAGGGAATGTGCTCAATAGCTTAACTGACCACAGTTTGGGTTAGAATGTGAGGTAGTCAGTGCTTAATAGAGTAAATGAAAGAGGTTAAAACTAAAGGAATGTTTGTGTTTTTTCAACAAAACACCTGAATTGTACTTGTTATCTTTGAGTAACAGGACGGAATTGAGAGTAACAGGAGAGAATACAATATAACAAGAAGGAGGGGTACATGTCAAATAGCTAAACTGACAAAGTTCGGGTTGAAAATGGGTAATTTATGCACAAACAAAAGAGAATAGTTATTATATGAAAAATGTGTCTGTACTTTTTCAACAAACTCCTGTATTGTGATTCTGTAATTTAGGTAACAGGATGGAATTGAGAGCAATAGCGAGGGAACAACAGAGTAAAATGAAATACAAAACCTTCCATTTATCTTTCATCGATGATAATAATAATGGAACCTACTTTTGTTCCACCAAAGTCTAAAACCTTCTATGTTGATAAATGGTATCGGAGAGGTCTAAGTAATCGTGATATTTCGGGTTTAAGGGTTCGAGCCTCAGCTCGGTCCAACGTTGTGTCCTTGAGAAAGACACTTAACACGAATTTCCCATTTGGCTCCGTCCTTTCAGAGAGGACGTTAAACTCGGAGGTCCCACCTCTTAAAAAATCTTATAAGGACGTTAAACCTGTACCATTTTACTATGTTAACCAGAGAGGTCTTAAAATGTAGGTCTAGATCTAGGTCTTTTATTTAGTTGCAAATTTAGAAGTGCATTTCGCGTTATTGCAGAGACGTAGATGTAGATCTAGACTGAAATAAGAAATAAGAATCTTCTTTGCAGAAAATCTGTCGCACATGAAATCAGCTAAGCTTAGTTGACTTCAGCACTATGCCACTTATGCTAGATCTAGATTAATGTATGAAGGGCAGGCCCTTTTGATAGTTGATTTCTCAAACAGGACTTTTTAACATATAAATATTTGCTATTTTTCCCCAGAGACAAAGCAGACTCATGCTGAAAACAAGTAATAAAGGAGAGACAGAGAGAGGCGAAACAAGAACCTAGTGAAGAGACAGCACTACATGCAGTATGAAAAGCAGAACTGCATCAAACACAAAGAACAAAGAATCTGAAGAGGAAATCAAACAGTCCCGATGATAAAACAACAGAGGCCCCATCCTCAAGTGTGCTATTTCTAGACTAAAATGTAGGTTTGCAATGAAAACAGTGAAGAGAAAAATACAATTAAAGTTGAAAATGAAAACCTTATCTGAGAGCAAGAAGGCAGTGAAAAGAATACTGCAATTTCCTTTTGCTCTCATTAATGAATTGAAAGACAATACAAGAAAAAGAAAAAGAAAAGTATTCAAATGTTAGTTTCAGGCGAAATATTAAGGAAGTTCAAAATCCAGTGCAAATTTTAATTTTGTAGAACTCTCAACATAAAGAACAAAAGAAAGCTGAAGAAAAAAGTGCTTTCAACTCAGCAGATGGATAAAGTGCACATTTTGGATTTTTTTCCCTTCGTCCTGACAACTCCAGAATTATGAACGGTTTAAAAATATTGTTACCTTGAAAGAGATTTTCTAAAACCCAAAAACGTTTGTTAAATGACATCGTAGATCATCTGTACAGAGAGTACCAGAGCAGTTCAAACTTTTGGCGGCGGAAGCTATTTAATTTAGGATCTTTAAGAAAGCTAGAGAATCAGATCGAAACACTTGTGCGTGCAAGATTTGTGATAACAGAGTTGACAGCTCACGCATCGTTTATGCATTGCGTTCATCTGAAAGTTATTCCTGCTCAAGTTTGGCCACAACATGCATGCACGGATCGTGTGATCATTGAAACCCAGCCACACTACTAAACATTACCATCGACGGGACACAGATTAAACAAGTTGAAGAATTTAAATAGCTTTGGAGCATGCTTACACATGACAGAAGATTGAACATAGACCTAGTTTTTCACCAACATGATATTGCATTAGCCCCCAAAAACCTATTCCAGTAACACAGCTCTATGATTTCTGTTGGTAACAGGAGAGAACGTTTTCATAGGAAACTAACACAAAAGTTGCCGTTACGCTCTAATTTGACGGAATTAAGCTCAGGAATTTCACATTTATGTCTATAGATGGTTGATACATTTCATCAATATTATTTCGAAATTTTTCATAAAAGTTAATTCTTCGAAAAAATGAGAATCTAAAATGTGTGTGTGTGTGTGTGTGTGTGTGTGTGTGTGTGTGTGTGTGTGTGTGT
>NW_004797368.1:441523-448434 GCF_000002075.1 Aplysia californica
AGAGAGAGAGAGAGAGAGAGAGAGAGAGAGAGAAACAAAGAGAAAGAAACAAAGAGAAAGAAACAAAGAGAAAAGAGAGAAAAGAAGAAAGAGATAATGTATTCTCACCTAGAGGCGGTTCCCCAGGCCGTAAAGAGCGCCTTGGACATGTTCAAAGCAAACTTGAAGGGGTTTTTGCGGGTGGCTACCAAGAAGAGGAGAGGCAGGACCACGAAGCCGTGGATAGCCAACCCGGCAAGCACAGTGGCCATGTACAGACCCAGATCAGAGAGTACCTTGCCAATGTCTTCCGTCTCCACAAACTTGCCAGCGATCAGGAAGAGGATGCCGATTGGTGTGTACCTGCATCAACCAACCAACCAACCAATCAATCAAACAATCAATCAAATCAATCAATCAATCAATCAACCTATCCATCAATCAATCAATCAATCCAAGAAATATCTATATTATAATGATAGATGAATGAATGAATCAATGAATGAATCGACCCATCAACCTGTTTGTAGATATCAAGATGAAAGTCGCAGCAGCTATGACTTTTAAAGTCATAAATCCCTATCCTTCCCCCCGCTTCTCTTCCCCCTCTTCTGCCCATTGAATGAGAGATGGAACCATCAGATCTCTATTTCTCAATTTAAAAAAGCAACATAAACAGCAAAAAGCGATTACAACTTTTTCCAGTCTTGGAAACAGTCATAGCCTAACGACGAATTAATAACTAACAATTATACACACACATGTGCTACACAATCTAGACCAGTGATTAATTCACTTATTGAATAAATAGATGCCCACCGACTTAACAGTCATCTAGTGCAAAGAAAATTAAGACAGTCAGACGGAAATAACAAAACCAAAGAAACGAAGTAGGAATTCCAGGCAGATCGGAAAAAGAAATGTACAAGTGGTAAAAAACATACAAAAGGTAAAAATCAATGGCTGATTGCAAATCTTGTGCAAACACAACTACGCAATACCGCGTTTGTCGGAATCTTGCAAGCAGCCACATCGGAATCAACAAACAGATCTTTTTGAACAAGCACCAAAACAGCCAAACAAGCTAACAGACTGCTGACCAGATAACAATCTTGACCAGCACCATGGTGGCGGAGTTAAGGGAGTCGAAGAAGGCTTTGAGCGGCTCCCCTTGAGGGCCCAAGTTGTTGATCACACAGCCCAGGGCGATGGAGAAGACAACAATACCCAGAACATTGGTGCCGGACTTCGATACCAGGTAAGGGCTGTCCACTGTAACACCTGTGAAAGAGGGGGGGATGAAGGCTATGAGACTGTGGTAAACTTCAGGATATTGTTGTCCACTGACACATACTTATGTACAGGGAGGTTAAGGGAAAGAGGGGGTGGGGGAGGATGAGGGCTATGAGACTGAGGTAAATTTCAGGATATCGTTGCTCACTGCCATCTGTATATTATGCACAGAGAAGTTATGGGGAAAATGGGTGGGGTGGGAAGAGGAGGAGATTGAATCAGAACAAGGGTCATCCGTAACATGCCTGGGCATGATAATTGAGCTAAAAGGTGTGTCCAACCGAAGATACAAAAACCTAATGGTTATCATCTCCTTAATTAAAAAAAAATTCCACACCATTCACAACCGTGTTGAGATTGCTATTCTGAAATAACCTACCTTTATCGTTCATGGTCTTTCTTCCCATTCTTACAAAGCATGTGGCATTTTCACTGCCTTTCCCAACGAGGCAGGCAGTTTTCAGTAAACCGCTCTTCCAATTATCCCGTGTCCCCTTTTTCTTTTTTCTTTTTATGATGTATGTGTTTTACTCCCCTATCGACACGTCAATTTAAATAATTTAGGTGGTGGGCTCTAACCCTGCCTGTCAGGACCAATCCAGGCTGAGCGGGGGATACAACACTCCAGCAGAAAAAAGGAGGCTGGCTAGCTGGCCGGTGTCGTATCCCCTTTTCGCCCTCCGACAAGAACATAGCGTGAGGAGATAGTGGAAGCTGGAACTTGTCTGCCCTATTTACCTTCTCTCAGCTGGACTTAATTTTTCTCAGTGTCATTTGCAGTGCACCGGTGTTTCCTTTGACCACAGGAAGCGTTCTACCTCATATAAAAGCACACACATGACCATACCCCTTTTCATTTTTACAAGAGAAAAAAATAGCAAGCAAACAAACAGGTTGAAGCCACTTACTTCTTGTATCATTGTCGTACAGGAAGGTTTTAGTTTCAATTTCAGTGACGCGCTGTGTGGGAATAAAAGAAAAAAAAGGGGGCGGGGGAGGGCAGGGAGTTGAACACAAATAAACCAAAATGTTTTCCGGAAGTAGGAGCAGGAGTGGTATAAGAATGGAGAAGTGCACTTGGATGACAAGCACCGGTTTAAGAGGATCCTCCCAGAGTCAAAGAGTCTGCACAGAGCGGGCTACTCGAGCCAGTGGTCTCAGTAGTGCATCAGGTCAAGTCGACACAGAAAGGGAACTCTGAGGACTCAACCCCTCCCCCCAATCCTAAACCCCCCCCCTCCGAAAAGGTACTGACGTTGGAACCCGTCATTTTTTGTTCTCGCAAAACTGAAACCCTCTGTACCCAAGCTAGTGGTTAGCTTTCAAACAGGTCCACTGGGATTATAGTCATTACTTTCTACCCTGGCCACAACACAGCCTGCGAACTGGTAGTCAGACAACTTTGTGGGCTCCCAAAACATGGGGGCAATTATCTAAAACCCCTGGTTACCGGCACTCTCGTAGAGTATCTATTATTCTGAAAGCCTAGGATGAGTGGTCTGTCAAGCACAACTTTTTTTTGCCATGATCATTGTGCCATAGGACACTTTTTTTTCTCTTTTTCTCTTAAATTGTCCTTGTCTTTTTCGTATCCAGTTAAACCCGTTATGTTTGCGTCGTATACAATGCTTTTAGTGTAATCATTTGACTTCTCTAATGGGTCAGGGTTGTGGTGCATTGTTCAAGTACATGCCCCAGAGGCCATCCACCTCCATGCCGCATTATTAAACACAGAAATACTTTTAACTGTTAATCGCACATCTTCACCCGCACGTATGATAGAAAAGAAGGAGCAAACAATACCACCCACTGAGACATTATGAGATGCACGTTTATGAAAAGTTTTTGGTCTGAGTATGAAGGAATTATGGTAGAGTTATGACATTTCGCCAGCTTTTAGACTTGACAATTTCTTTGGAACACACCATGCACATTTTCGGAAAACCCGACAATAATGAGACACTAGTCAGCGTGTTCAGTGAAACCATGCTAAAAAACATTTGGTATTCCTTTGCTGAAGCTGTGCCATGGAGCCTGTTGAATATCACTCAGTTATCAAGTTTTACACTTGCAAGGAAAATCCCCTTCCGACATTTTTCAGGAAATGATTCAAGTTTATGGTGACAAATGTCCTCCTTATAATACTGTGACATACTGGGTAAGAAAATTACAATCTGGATTCAAGTCTTTGATGGATGAAGATCGTGAAGGGCGCCCATCCTTTGTGGTAACTAAAGAGAATGCATCCATTGTGAAGAAACTGGTTTTACAAGACTGACGAATAACTGTTAAACAACTCTCAAGTGAAACGGGAATCAGTGCAGGGTCAACTGAAACGATTCTCCAAGACCATCTTAACATGAATAAGGTGTCTGCGCGGTGGGCACCCCGCCTTTTGACAAGTGAGCAAAAGAAACAGAGGGTTGCGTCCTGAAAAACTCGCCCTCGAATTGAGTCTAATGACACAAATTTCTTTAAAAACACGGTGACTATGGATGTCCTCCATGCAATGGAAAACCCCTTCTTCTCCCCCTACGAAAGAAGGCAAAGGTAACACCGTTAATTTGAAAGATAATGCTGTAGTGTTTCTGGGATTGTGAAGGTATCATCATGACTGACTACGAGGAAATAAAAAAAACAGACACAGGGGAATACTATTCATGTTCGCTGATAAAATTGCGGTCCGATTTGGTGAGAAAAAGGAGTTGAAAATTCCGTAATGGGGTCCTCCTATTGCATGACAACGCCTAGCTCTGCGCACAGAGCACAACAAACAGTCCAGACAGCAGAACAGTGCGGCTTTGAAATCCTGCCAAACCCAGCTTATTCACCAGATCTAGCCCCTTCAGACTTTTTTCTGTTTCCTAATCTTAAAAAAAAAACACTGAAAGAACGTCATTTAGATGACAACGAGGACGCTATTGAAGCTGTGCAGAAGACTGGTTAGGGGCCCATTCTGGGTTTTTTTTCTCCAAAGTTTTGAAGGTTAAAGAGGTGTGATAGAAATGTGTTACTCTGCATGGTGACTATGTAAAGGAATGAAAGTATGTGTGCCAATATACAAAGCTCTATCTTTATTCCTTCATATTTAGACAAAATACTAGTTGAACCCCCTTCGTATGTAGAAGTTTTGATGTATGCTTAGTGAAAACACTTCGGAGACATTCAAGACATCCTGCAGGAACATTTTGAAACGTGCAAGTGAGGAAATGACGTCTCACAAATTACAATGTGCTTAAGATAACATTTGAGAAAAAAAAATCTTGTGGAGACATGTAAGTTTGAGATGAAAGAAAAAAGCTCATTACGATAACAATTTGAAATGTGTTTACATTAAAAATGTGAAGATATGAGATGAATTAATATAACTCACACGCTGGAAACTGGCTGTGACGAGGTTGTCCGGAAAACATTGGCTGAAAATATATAATGGTAAGCATTTTACGGCACTCGCAACGTAATAAGGTCATGTAAGAGCCGAAGATTAAACGTATGACTAGAGAATAACATACAAAATCAATTGGGAGAGGGGGCGTCAAGATTATAATTATGAAGAAAATCAATCAACGTGTTCGAAAAATTTCATGTTTTAGAAATTTTAACCAAAATAGGACAAATCGCTAAACTTTACATCTTAAGAGTATTTAGCTACCTGGGTGGGATTGATCCGTCCGGGTTTTAGGACGAGAACGGTAAAACCACGACAGTTAAATCAGATGGGTATCTCAACTTAATGAGAAAATTTATGAGACGTTTAGGGATGAGAAGATGTTATGCTGTTGAGGAGGCCTGGTTCCAGTATAAAATAAGGCCTAACCCTGCACGCCAAGAGAAGCCCAACTTGTATGGTTGAACGAATTTTTTGGGGAATGCCTTATTAGCAGGGAGCTTACAAATAAATGGTTGCAGCATTCCTTGGACGTGAGCCCCTTCCATTATTTCCTTTGACTTTTGGGGGTACTTTTTTGGCAGACAAAGTCTATAGAAATAACCCGAAAGCAATTGAACAGTCGAAAGTCTATGTTGAACAGAAGGTCCAGAAAATCGACTCAGAAACATGCCATTTTCATAATTTTCAGTGGCGTGTTGGGGCTTGTGAGGAAAGAAAAAGTCAACACCTGACGCTACCCTGAGTTTATTAGACAGTATCAATTTCGAACATATCAGCTGATTTTTTGTCATATTGGCAAAAGTGCCCCCCCCCCCCCCCCCCGATTAAATTTTATTTTAAAGTAATGTTTTATTTTGGTCTTAAGAGACCTAGTTATTTCTCTTTTTAAATAGGCTAGGTCTTCTATTTTTTTTAGACACCCGGTAGTTACAAGTTTGATGTCCTTTGTCATAAATGTGTTAACAACGACGACAAGAAAAAAAAACAACTCTTGTGCTTAAGTAACTTCATTCAAATGTGTGCTCCATCAATATCTCCAAGATCAGGTGATCAGTCTCCAATGAGAGCTCGTAAAACGGGAAGTTAAAAAACACTCGGTGGGAGGTTATTTTCTCATTTTCCTCCCTCTATCTAGAACCCTTTCTCTCTTAACATTCATCATCATCCGGTGCCTTGCCGACTGGCGTGGGCGACTATGGACCTCCACTTCACCGATGGTGTCTGTCGTTCATGCTGTTACAGCCATGTTGTCAACTTGCCCAGAATCTTTTCCCTCTATCTGCATCTGCGTCTCTTTCCATCAAATTTGCCCGTTGTTACAATATTCTCCAATGCTTCTTTCCGCTTAGTGTGTTCAAGGAACTGTGCCTATCGCTTTCGTATATTCGTCATAAGATGTAGTTCGCAATTTGCTTCTGACAAGATTTCCTCTTTTGTTTTTCTAGCCGTTCATGGGATACTCAGCATGCGTCTTACTCTTATGAACCACAACTGTGTCTCTCAATTGTTCTTTCCAGCTGTTTATTGATTGTCCATGCCTCGAGCCCGTATAATAGAATTGGCTCGATGTAACTTTTCAGTACTCTTTTTCTTGTTTCCAGTGACAGATTGATGTTTGTATCTGTTTCATTTTGTGGAAGGTTGTTTTTGCTTGGCAAATGCGGCTTTTAATTTCGGTGTGACAACTCCCATCTGATGATATAACGGTTCCCAAATATTTAAAATGTACTTGCCAGAGGGTGGCATCATTGATTTTGATATTGAAGGTTTGGGTTTGAGTTTTTCTGCTTATCACCATTGTTTCAGTTGTCTTGATGTTTAGGCCTATGCCCATGTTGTCACTCTCTTTTGCGATGACATTTAATAGATCCTGTTGGTGTTCTTCATCTTCTGCTGTTAGGACTGTGTCGTCTGCATATTTTCTTAGATTGTTTACGTTATGTCCCCCAATTGAGATACCTGGCATTTCTTCTATGTGTCTCATTTTCAACATTAGAGGGATACAAAGTCGGAGGTAAAATTTATCGTTTATTTCTGCAGATACCTGATGTTAGCATCTTGATCGTTTGTTTGTACTCTTTCTTCTCTTTTGTTTATCGTGACTGGGTTGTGACAGTATGACTTTCTGCGCATATGTTAGTGTTAATCTAAAGAACGTCTGCATGTACATTAAATTTAAGAACATATTCCATAAGCTTGGGACGGGTATACACGTATACAGTGGAGTATGTTTGTGTTCGTACGCGCG
>NW_004797368.1:450105-453061 GCF_000002075.1 Aplysia californica
TCTGTGCGTGTGCGGTGTATGTCTCTTGCGCGTGTTCTTCCGCGCGCGCGTGTGTGTGTGTGTGTGTGTGTGTGTGTGTGTGTACTTGTGTGTGTGTGTGTGTGTGTGTGTGTGTGTGTACTTGTGTGTGTGTGTTTGTGTGTGCCTGTGTATACATGTATGTATGTGTTGGTGTGTTGGTATCAATTGTATCATGTGTGTTTGTGCGTGTATGTAAGTGTGTGTGTGTGTGTGTGTGTGTGTGTGTGTGTGTGTGTGTGTGTGTGTGTGTGTGTGTGTGTGTGTGCATTCGTGTCTCTGTGTGTGGGAGACTCGGACGTATATCAGTGTATGTGTATGAGTCATAGCGTACTTTACTACAGGCCTTCTCAGCGTGCGGCTGGGGTCTCGGACTGGGGCCCTACTTATATCATTTAAGCATTAACGTTTATTTATCCAGTCGACTCCATATTCAGTCTCTGAGTATTATTTCCAAAAGTAATTACAATATTTAGTCCTAAGTGACATAAAAATAAAGAGCTATTTATAGTTATTTATTTACTACTTAGCCCTATTACTATTAGATCTGTTATGCAATTTGGGGAAAAAGTCGAAATCAACGTCAATATAAACCAATCTAAACAAGACATGACTAGATCTATTTACTGTACAAGCCTTATAAACGAGTAGGGGCCTACTTACCAAGCCAGTTTTGTGTTTCTCTGTAGTATAATCCATGTATCCAGGTGAAATAAGGGTGGGAAATATCGAACAATTAACAATGTATGATTAAACGTTCCAAGTCAGACTGCTGCGTTGCTTTCTGTTGTGGGTTTTTTTTCTTTAGACATTGATCACATCAATTATCAAACTTACCATTTTGCACAAAATTTCTTCTAGTATCAGACATTGATCACATCAATTATTAAACTTACCATTTTGCACAAAATTTCTTCTAGTATCAGTTTCTTTCTTCAAGGGATTGCAGTGTATGTCTATTCTATTTTGATAATTTCAAAATTTTCAATGCAGGTTTTTTGAAAAGCGAGGAGAGGAAGCGTACCAATAGTTTTTTTAAAAAAAGAAGTGTGCCAGAATCTGCCCGTGTTTCTCTTGCATTTCGATGTCAAAACTGTCAGACATGGTTAACTTGTAGAAAGATGTTCTGCAAAAAGAGTGTTTTACAATATTGAACAAAAGAAGAGCAACGAAGGTCCACTGACATGCTCTATCAGAAGGGATATTCAAGTCCAGCTTTTGTAGTGGCCGTACTTTTGGTAGTAGAAGGTTGTCTGTCCGAGTTGAGAAATTTCGTCCAGCTCTTCGTCTTTGCGAGTAGCATTGCCAGCAATATAAATCAGCACAGATTTTGTCTCTCCAACTCAATTAGATTGTCCACAGTTTCTGAAGCCCTTTCGTCTGTTTCAATGTTAAAATTGCAATCGGAGCAGGAATGACCAGGTTCTCCAAGGTTTGAAAGGTCTACATCAAGAGATAGAAGTAGTCTTGATCTGTGAATTTTGATTTGTCCACAATTTGCTGAATGTTAATAAATTAGGTCCCTCCTGAGCCCTATGACATATTGATGGGAGGACTGAAGTAACCGTCTACAAAGTTTAACAAGTTCACTTTCATAACCATATGGCCAGTGCAGTTCACACACAACAGTTTCTTTAGAAACTGATAACTTCGCACTGGATATCACAGAAATCCATGCATTTCTTTCAATCCCATCCTTTGGGAATCTAAACACAGACACTTTCTTTTCACTTGAACTCGCTTTCTCTGAATTAGATCTATTATTTGTTCAGCAACCAAAAACCCAACATTTCCTGCCCATAATGGAAACCTAAATGACAACAACCATACATGCTTCGAAAACCAAATGTTTACCAGTGAATCTAAGAATATTTTTATGAGTTTACACACTGTTGTTGGTGATCGTGAAATGCAAGGTTGGATTCAACAAGAAAGGCAGAATGAAGAGTCTGGTACGAGAGTGACACTTCTTGACTGTACTGGAACGATAACACCTATTGAATCCACACTTCACATTTCTATCATGAACAAAGAACACCACGTAGAGCTATTATATCCAGTACCGGTACAATGAAAATATTGGTGAATAAATATAGATATCTAGCACTTAATGCACAACACGACGCTTTGAATCAATTGAACATTTGATTTTGCCGGGCTTGCGAAAGACTTGCTAGACAGCGAGAAAGGACTGATTTTACACAGTACACAGCTCACGCTTGCACTTGCACTGAGGACTAGATTACACACTATGCAGGAATCTGCCGTGCCAAGGCAGAGCGACGTATCTGCACTTTTTATGATTTTGAGTTACATCGCGTTGCCATTGGAAATAATATGGGCATGGCCCTTTTGTTACGTCTGCTTGCCTCAGTGAAATATTCTATTTGTAGTGCAGATACAAGAAGCAGACTGGGCATAGGCGTCCATTTAAACGAAGATGCAAAAACTAATTAATTATTTTTGCAGATACGTCGGTCTGCTATCTAGGTCAGTAGTGTCATTGGCTGACTAATCGGCGACGCGACACTCGTAAATCAGTGGAGAGAGAAAGGGGTCTAATGTTTCAGTTGCCTCCCTTACAGTAAACACCGTAGGCCCCCAGTCGGAGACCCCAGCCGTACGCTGGGAAGGCCTGTAAGTAAAGAACGCCATGGTATGAGTATAATTGTTAACATATTTATATGGATATTTCTTATGTTTCTGAGTACGTGTGAGTGTCATTAAGTATGTATGTGAGCATACGTGTGAATACATGTCGCGCACTTATGTGAGTATATGTGAATGTGTTTATGAGTGCAGCTTAGGAAGTTCCAGTGGAGCTCAGGCTCCAAAAAAATTTCAAATATTCTCTAGGTGACAATGTTTTCAGGTGCTTTGTCACTATATTAGTATGTGGGTGGGTTGTGCAAGGCTTTAACAGGATGGTTGGGTGAAT
>NW_004797368.1:454382-457911 GCF_000002075.1 Aplysia californica
TATATAATTTATGTCTATAATATACATATATATAATGGAATGGGTTTAAGGCTAATTTTAATACAACAAGCCACCATCTCCCCCTACACATTAATTAATTCGTAGCCCAAGAGCCAAAGGCTTCTAATTGCCGTGAAATAAATTTGAGAGAGGAGCTGCTTGTGGCTCTTTAATCAGGAAGTGTTACCCAAGACTTAATGTGTCTTTGGTGTTACCATAGAAATACAACGAGAAAAGGAAATTGTGGCAAGGGTCTTTCTACGAGCAAATCTTCGATGCAAAGCAGCATCAGAATCAAACCCAAGGCCTCTCGGTCGCACACAGTAGTCTAATAACTAGATCAGCGATCTGAGTAGCAAAGAGAGTGTAGCATAATAATGGAGGTTGTGAAGGACTACATCTAGGGGGAAAACAAGACCAAAAAAAAAGAAAGAAAAGAAAAAGAAAAAAAAAAGGAATCGGGGCTCTCTGTTACCATGATTAGACCTATATTTTACCTTATACGTAGCCTAATTGCGTCTGTCGCCTGAGCCATGAAAAGCACTAATGTGACGGGATGGTTCTGTTTCTTTCTTTGGGGGTGACAGGCAACGGTGTCAGCTCGTATGAATCTGTGAGAAGAATTTCGTTTTTCTGTTGTTATAGAATCTAGTTCTCTCTGTAGCGCGAGCATCTAGGCCTTCGTGAAAAAAACCAAAACAACAACAACAACCCTTACCACCTTTTTTTATTTTTAACTTTTAAGGATACTGAAACCGTGGATAGTTTTTGTCAAGCAACCCTGGTAAGTATAATCAATAGTTTGTTCCCCCCTGTGAACAAGAAGATCTACACCGCAGTTGTGACACGTATTTGGTGCGAATTTTCGGAGCCTCAGCTCATACATATATTTATTTGCTAGTGAGAAAAAAGGATGGCGTCAAAGGTCGATCGAAATACATGGACGCCATAGCCTAGGCCTATCTCAAGCTAACCCACGAAAAACCAGAAGGAGCCTTTTCACGTTGTCTGCTCCGAACACCCCATGACCGAGATTGTTAAAATCTACGTTCGACGACCTGGCCTCAGTGACCCCCACAAGTGTCTGATTCTATTTATAGCGCGCCGTAAGGTCACGGTCATGATTACAGAGCGATTGCGCATGGCCAAGGTCACCAAACCTCACATTGATGGCCGCGTGAGGTGAATCGTCGCAGGCGTACAGAAACGTGCAGCCAGCGAGAGCTTGAACGCCTCGTTCACGCGGCGACTGTTTTGCTACCAGTGTGCCCGCACTTAGATCTTCTCGCTTCGCAGCTCGATTGTTGTGTGGCTGATTCCGCTAGATCTACCAATATCAAGTTTATTTTGTGTAGTTAAACTGTCACTTCAGTCGGATGAATACAACGGTCTAGGCTAGATCTATCTTGGAAAAAAAATAATTTTGAGATTGTGTTAGGTCACGTGTCTGGAGTTGCAAACTCGTGTGCTCGCCTCGTCTCCCAACGTTGTGGTTCAGTCGAGTTCAGTCTTTTGGCAGGTGTGTAGACCTCTAACAACGCGGACTGTCACGCGACAAACCAACCTCTCGCTTCATTTGGGAGTGTCGACTGTTGCCTGTGGATATTCTTATAGATCAGCTACATTCTCTGATCATCTCAGTCGTGTTTCATTCCTTTTATCGAAGCGTACTTGTTTACCCTGAGAGACTTGTTGCCTACACAGTGGACTTTCATAAATTCATCTGCTGTTTTGTTCTCCATCAGTTGTAATCGAGGCATAGATTCTAATTACTTGTCTAGATATAATCTAGATCTAGATTCTAGATCTAGAATCTAGCCGAAGCAATGGACCCAGCCCCAGGCTAATACAGATCATTGTGTACTTTTTGTGATTGTGTTTAAATTCGATTTGAAGAAGGACACTCTACTTGTTGCTGAAACCAAGGCAGGTCGGATTATATCATTTAACACCCCATGTTCACACAAAATACACAAAGCCACTTGCCCTTTTCTCACTTTTGATCTCGCTTTTTGGGATCAGTCCATGGGCTGCCCAGTGTTGCCTTGAGTAAGTATCGTCCTTGATGGAACCCGAGAGGTTCGATGAACGCCACACACAAGTCTTAGTTTGTACATTTTTTGTCCTGTTTTCGTTTTGTTTGTAACGTGATTGGCTGTGATGGCCAGTTGGATTTTTGTAAAAATGACTTGCAACTCTGAAAGCATTTTACATGACATGCTAAGCCTAGGCCCTAGATCTAGATCTAGAATCTAGGTCCTAGGCTAGGTTTTTAGATCTATAATTGTTGTAGTTTTGTCATTGTTGAGGATTGATCGTTATTGTCGTTATTAAATAAGTTAAAAAAGAGTACTATATCTAGATCTAGATCTAATCTAGATCTAGGTCTAGGCCTACAGTACAGAGGTTCGATTAATAGGTATCCTGCACACCATTTCTATGTGGTGTCTGGTGTAGTAGTTAGGCTCTACTCTTCTCTTGGATGGCCAACACCTTACTTTATTATGGGCTTATTCCATTAGCACTACTCTTTTATTACTACCCTCAACACCATGGCAACCACAGTACCAATGCAACTGTAAACCTACTGACTATCAATGCTTTTACCAACACTGACACTATCACTAATCACAACAATGTACTATCTTTCTCTTCACCTGGTATTGCTAGGCCTGTTGTCACTTGTATTTTATATCTCCCCAGGACTACCCCTACCACCAAAATATTGAATGGCCATGTAAAATACAACAAAGGGTTGCGAACTCATAGACTTATTCTTTTACTTACCCATTCAAGCTTTTGTTGCTCCTAAAATTTTGTTGGTAGGATTTCAGGCTGCAGTCATAATACCACTCATTACCACAGCAACATGACATACTACATCTCTGTTATTATCGCTCGATCCTAAATTAACACCACCGCAATCCTGTTCCTTCATTTTTAGTGTAATATATATGTACTTTCTGCCACCACCATCTTCATCGTGGGTGCTTGGCTGGTGCTTTGATGTGGTTTGCTCCTTCTTTCCTATCAAACATCTCTATCGTCTTCATCTCCCCCTTCTTTTTTGTGTATTTTACTCTCTTGTAACACTTCTACTCTCCGGCACTTAGGCCTATCTGACCTTATTGTGATACAAGTGCCGTTAAACACTTACTTTAAATCAAACATCATCATCACTTCTACCTCCATGTACTGATCACTACTGCCCCCGCCATGACCTGTCAGCAATGGCCTCTACCCTCAAAATGATCATATTGAAACTGTGATGACTAATTTCTTATTTCAATGAACTGACTGTCGTAACCATCACCGCCATTACCACCACAACCACCACCTTTACTATAACTATGTCTACTCCTACCACAAATATTTTGTTGTGTATCACAGCCTCCACATGCTAAAATCATCGTACCATTACCACTAACCCTCTCTCTCTCTCTCTGCATCTCCCTCTGTCTCCCTTTCTTTCCCCCTCTCTCTTTCTGTCTGTCTCCCTTTCTCCCCCCCTCTCTTTCTTTCTCTCTCT
>NW_004797368.1:458011-459252 GCF_000002075.1 Aplysia californica
CCCCCGCTTTAAGTTCTTTAACCTCGAGGTTACGAGAGTCACCTGCTAATCTGTCCCCGTGGTTTTATGCACCCCGCATAGTTTAGCAAAATTTGATCAATTTTTGCATAATTTCTGATTATTTTCCTTTATCATTCTTTGTTGAAATTAACAGAATCGCATAATTTCACATTTTTGGGCTCATTTGCATAATTTCAGAATGTTTCTTGCATATTATAACGACGGGGACAGGCTGATGTCCAACTTCCCATTCAACTAACAAGAACAATAAATCACACGCCACACACACAGAAATAACGTTATGAGTCTTCACGTTTTTAAAATTGATACCCTTACGATGTCCAGTTTATGACATCACTGGGTTTGTTTTGTTTTTTGTGTGTTTTTTTTGGTCAAGCGAACCCTTCCTTTGTTTATTTACGCACACTCTAATTGTCTAATCCACGACGCGGCGAAATCAGGCACTTGTCCATATTTGGGCATGCAGGGGCATTTGTATCATCTTAAAGCTTGTTAGTTAGTAATTTTTCTTTTTTTAGGCAGGAAAAAAATACCCGTCTATCTTGAAAAGAAGTCGAGATACTTTCGATTGAAGAAGGCGGTGGTCACCTGGTTTTTGAGGTAACATTATTGAGCAAGAAAAGGTCCGCAAAAATGTGGTAATTTCAATAGCTTGAGATCTCGAGTCCTTTGGAAACAGGCAATGTACGCCTTGTTGTGCCTTTAATCAACGTTTTTCAATATAAAAAATCCACACACAATTGTGCTTTATATGAACATGAAAAAAAAAATTGAACCAAAAAAAAAAATTCAATAAAAATGGCCAAACCGACGGTAAAATGCCGGCTTCTTTATAATAATTTTATCACTTTGACGAGCGCCTGATTTCCCCACGACGTCACCTCACATTCTGTTGCGTCCAGTGTCACTAGCGCCATCTGTCACCACCGCTCGCACTAGTAGCTGTGTGGTTGTGTTGATGACGTAAGACGCCATTGAGCCATTAGCTAGCTCGCCGTCAGCTGTCCTGGCTACCCTGACGTCTATGTTACCTTCTGTGTCACTCAGGACTCGTTCAGGGGGCCGTGGAGGTCAATCTATCTATCTATCTATCTATCTATCTATCTATCTATCTATCTATCTATATATCTGTCTGCCCGTCTCTGACTGTCTCCGTCTATCTATCTATCTATCTATCTATCTATCTATCTATCTATCTGTCTGTCTGTCTGTCTGTCTGT
>NW_004797368.1:463306-464601 GCF_000002075.1 Aplysia californica
AGTTGCCACAGCAGCGTGTCTCGTGGGAGGAAGGGGGGGGGAGGGGGGTGTCGAAAACTGATGTCAATGGCCGGACATTTAGGGCGACCAGGAACTGCCGCCGTTTGCTCAAGGATGCAACTGACCCTGGCAAGTGAAGTGAAGGTCTCTCTGTCTGCCTGTCTATTTATATGTCTCCCTCTCTGTGCCCCCCCCCCCTTCCACCCTCCAACTTTTTTTCTTCGTTTCGTTAATGAACATATTATTATACAGGATTTCCTCTTCTACCTTTTTTTCTTCTCTTTCCCCCTCATCATCTTGATTTTTTTCCATGCCGGTGGCCATGAAGAACTTTGTTAGTCTGGCTTATTCTTTCCCCTCCATTTCCCCCTCTCGTTATGCCTGGTTTGTCTGTTCTGTTTCTTTTTAGTGAAGGGCAGGGTTATTCCCCTCCTCGTCTCGTGACATTTTTCCCCAGCCTTCTGCCAACCCCCGAGTGTTTGCCCAAGGTCGTGGACTAGCGCTCCAGCTCCTCTACCTTGTTTGAGAACCAGGCGTACAAAGGAAACAAGAGTCCCGAAATGGACTGTCTCGCAAACTCCCAACAGAACCCAAAACAAAAAAAGGCTGTCCTGGGGGTTTATTTTAGGAAGCTGTCTGTAATTTTGGCACGTTTTTGTCACCAATAGAAAACAGGATCAAGGCAATGGGCCAGTGTGGTAATTATAGCCGTTGTTTCCCCCTCCCATGGAGGCACAATGGGGGCAGTGTTGCCGATTTTAGACCACGAGGAATGGGGTCGCGGTCGAGGTCCGTCGCTGTTAAAACCAGGAAATGATTTTCGTTTGCCCCAGTCTCGCCTCGCCCACTCAGATGATGATGACCAGCAGTCCGCTGTTCTGTCTGACCGCTTGTTGCCTTTAGTGTTTCTGTGGAGTGGCCTTTTCTGATGTCCAGCTCCTGGCTCTGTCTGACCGATTAACCTAAGTGTTCTTCTGGAGTTCTTTTCTGTCCTGGGATGCTGTGCTTTTGTTCAAGGGAAGTCTTGTAAAGTTCGGTAACACAGCGCGAGATTGGCACCATGGGTGTATTGAGGGATCTATCTACCAAGGTAACGCTGGTACTTCTGGACTTGTACTGCACAGTCGTGAATAGTTTCTTTTCCCCATTGCTTTCCTTTCTCTGTGTGCTGTGTCTGTCTGTTTGTATGTCTTTCTCTCTCCCTGTGTGTGTGTGTGTGTGTGTGTGTGTGTGAGTGTGTGTGTATGTGTGAGTTTGTTTGTGTGTGAGTGTGTGTGTGTGTGTGTGTGTGTGAG
>NW_004797368.1:464701-467412 GCF_000002075.1 Aplysia californica
GAGAGAGAGAGAGAGAGAGAGAGAGAGAGAGAGAGAGAGAGAGAGAGAGAGTGTGTGCGTGTGTGTCGTATAGCATTATTATGTACGCCGGAGCAATCTTGTTTCCTTGTGCGAAACCCATGGTCACATTGCGCGTAAGGGCGATGTAGTAATGATAGATCATCACACACATGAACATACAACTTCCGTCTTGTGTCGCAATAATAATAGATAGATGTAGCAATAGGTATAGCACAAATTCCCGCTCAACAGCAAGCTCTATGCGCTTTACAATCTATAGTATTGCCCCAGCAGACCTAATAGTATTCTGAAACAATTTCAACTTCCTGGGAAGCATACATACGGTGTCTGTGGCCGGGTACCCATTCCCACCTGGGTGAAGTGAGGGAGATTCGTGTAAAGTAAAGTGCTTTTCCTAAGGACACAGCGTCGGGCCTGATGATCGAACCCTCGAACCCGTAAATTACGAGCACGGTCACCTAACCCTAGACTACCGACGACACCGGTATCATCTCTGTTTTTCTGCTCAGATTTCATCCTGTTTCGTCTGAAACGGCCCTAACAGGAGGAAGGATCAAAGCAGGTTGTCTTTTAAAGAATCTAAATAAAAGGAACAACCCCTGACTTGTTCCTGCTACGGTGTTACCTGGGTACATCCGCACCTACGTCATATAGAGACGGCCGATTTTCCTTTTAACGTTTTGTTTTGCGAGATATGGATTCTATAAAGAATGATTGGATTAATTCTATTTTGGAAGCAAACGGTGTTGATGACAGAAACATTATTATCAATGATTATGTCGAATCGCCGTTGTTCTGTAATGATTAATAATGTCCTATTTATTGTGGAAGGTGGAAAAGGTAGATTCGCAATGTGGGTAATTTTTCAACTGTTCAGCTTAATGATAATGTAACGTCGTTTGACTTGGCGGAGGAAGGAGGGCAGGGAAAAGGGGGCGCACATTAGCGTAAACTAGATTAATTTGGTGTTTTTGATCAATGAACGTCTGTGATAAAAACAGACTTCAACAAAAAATAAAGAAAAAAAAAGTATTAACAATGCTCTTCACCCACTTATATATATATTTAAGTTGGCTATTTTTTGTCTTTAACCCGGTTTCTATTCACATCTAAACAAATACCGTTCAGTTTTTTAAATGTACCATGATTACTTGGTTTAGATTCTAGCAGGGGTGTTTGTCTACCCTAAGTTTTACTATAATATCTTGGATATAGCTCAATGATTGTACTGATGCATCTGCCCATTTGTAAACAGCGAGTGGGCTGCTTAGAACTAGGGTGTGTGTCATAGCAGGAAAGGACACTGGTCACTGTGTTGTTTCGTCGAGGTTATAATGACCGTAATGACCAAGCAACGCTCTTTATAGACTTTGACTTATTTATCAAGTTGTTTTCACTTTCTCCCTCCCGTCTGCAGCTGTTGTTCCTTGCTTAGTTATTTCATCTCTGCCCCCCCTCCCTATGGGGCGTTGTTCCTTTCTTGTGTGTGGCTAGTGTGCTGTTTGGGGATCAAGGGTCATGAACAATTCTTAAACAGTGTTTTAGAACACTTCATTCATTGGGTATTCGAATCTGGGTATGATACCAACTGCTATTTGATAGTATGACAGACCCGGTTCGACAATTTTCTAATAACCTATGAAGTATCATAGACTATTCTTGTCGACGTTGCTGCTCTTTGCTCCAACCTCGACGTCACCATCAACTATGGATGGTGTCATTGGCCTTTGCTGGGAGTATAGCCTACATTCTGAGGCCGAGGTCAAGGATGTGTAGATCTACATACACACCGGTACTTGTCACTTGTGCTGTGCTGTGCTGTGCTGTTGGGACTGATGATGAAATCAAAATAAATTTACATGTAGTCCTACATGTATAATATCAACGTCTCTTCTTATCGCGGCGAGCACACAGCTTCACGTCAGGTCAAGTGAAGTGACTGGCTCGGCTATCAGGCGGATTGCTGTAATAAAAAACACCGCCCTCTGTCCAAACAATAATACACGTATTTCATGCAGACAATAATAAAGGGGAAAAATCGGTAGGTCAAAACACTTTGGTCCATATTGTCAGCAGAACAGAGCTGCAGTTTGTGATAGTAAGGGTTATCCTAGTAGCGCAGAGTGCAGAGAGGACCCCCCCCCAAAAAAAAAGGCGCAGGGGGGGGCTGCCAGCACAAGCAGTCAGGTAGTGCGTGTACATGTTGGTGGGGTCAATAGACGTAGTCCAAGGTACACACAACATGCGCAGACGTGTTTTGTCTTGGTGCTTGTTGTCAGGAAAGCGGGGGCATAGTGCTGAGGGAAAGAGTGTGTTGGCCCTCTTTGAGGAAGCGGTTTTTTAAAACTTTATTTATTTTTTAAAATTTTTTTGGGGGGGGGGTTGGAAATGCGTTGTGTCAAGTGTGAATATACCTGGCAACCGAATTTATCAAGGACATTTTATAAGGCCTTTTTAGGGGCGCAGATGGGGGGTGGGGGGTTGAGGATCGTGAAACCAATGTATGGACGCTTAAAAGACAAGGAATTCCTATGTTGGACACGCACGTGTGCGTGCACACCGACAGCGCGCACATAAACACACACAAAAATGATTACACGATACTATTTTTCTCACCCATGCACGCCCTTTAATAGACGCACACCCCCTCCCCATGATCTGTTCTGTCTGTCTCTCTCCCCATCCGCCCC
>NW_004797368.1:467549-469700 GCF_000002075.1 Aplysia californica
CCCCCCCCCTAAAAAATCGCTCTCTAACGTGCACGAGAACACACAGGCTCACACAGTATGTATTATATTTATAATACATAATTATTCACACACATGTACACAACCATACCTACATATTCCTGCTGTCTTCGGTTGGCACTGATTGTGTTCAGGGTGAGAGGTCACCGGTAAGGCCATGGTCAGATTTGTTGCCAACTGGCGGGCCGCGGGTTTCCGCGGGTCTCTATCAGTATTAACACACGACGTACACACAACTCCAACCTGCTGTCCCACTTTCTCCGCTCTCCCTCCACCCCCCCCTCTCTCTCCCCCCCCCTATCTCCCACCCACTTTGTCTGTCTGTCTGTCCCCCACCCTGTCCTAACTACATTAACATTTGTAGTTTCCTTCATCATTGATTTGCTCCACTCTCAGAACGAGGCCGCATGTCTATGGCAACGTGGTTGGATAGAGGTGTGGGTGTCCGTGGTGTCTGACGGGGTGATACGGCAAACTGTCATGGGACAGTAAGTAAG
Organism: Aplysia californica; assembly: GCF_000002075.1. Taxonomy (NCBI): domain Eukaryota; kingdom Metazoa; phylum Mollusca; class Gastropoda; order Aplysiida; family Aplysiidae; genus Aplysia; species Aplysia californica. The sequence continues at coordinate 468,065 of NW_004797368.1, forward strand.
CTGTAGGTAGACTGGCACACGGCTAGGAGACCAGAAGATACTCGCATCGATGCTAGAAATGGTAGAAACCGTAATTATATTATTATTTTGGGTGTTTAGAGGACTCCTGTGGCAGGTTTTACTTCTATACTTTTCATAATTTTTGGTCTAATTAAATTTGCTCTTTTCCAAAAGTAAATACACGACGGTTATGGTCTCTGTGTGCTTCTCTTAAAAAAACAACAACAAAAAACAACAACAACCAAACTATAACAACTGAGTCATGTATTATTATTTCACTATAGATTTGAATCATAGTTTAATGTCCGAAGTGCAGACTTAGGACTGACGATACCAGTTTCCTCGATTCCATTTTTAAAAATGAGCGTCGTTTAGTAAGGCAATTTTGCGCCGTTTGTTTTGAAAATAAAGTATCTCTTAAGTTTTGAACAATTTCCTTTCATGAATGATGACATGAAAGCTGTTGTCGCCAAAGCCAATGATGACGTCTACACGTGTAAATACTTTGTGAAAGAAGTGACCTTTATTAAACGAAAAGAAACAACTAAGTAAAATCTTGGTGTATCGTCCCTCTCTCAAAATAAATTGCGCGGTCATGGGTGTGCGCAGCTGTGGTAATATTTGCACCAAAAGTGCGCAGCTTTGAAACACTATAATTTGTTGATAGTGTATGACCCTGTTCCGGATACGGGCCTTTCATTGTGAGGGGTTCACACTGTTTTTGGGTGAAGCCAGTTGTGGTGGCTGTGTTTGCGTGTGTAGCCTATGTGTTCGCTGAGAGGGAGGGATATTCGCTATGACAGAATGTCTACGAGCTGCTGAACCGGATAACTATCGCTTTAGACGGTTTATTTGATTGTTGTTATGTTAGTAGTGGTAGTGTTGTTCAGTTGTTGTTGTTGTTGATGATGATGATGATGGTTGTAGTGGTGTAGTTGTTGGTATTGTTGTTGTGGTGATGGTGGCGGTGTTGTTATTTGTGTGTGGTGGGTGAACGTTAAGATATTATTGTCTGCCCCTTCAACTTCCCTTCGGTTTAGATTCTTTGTACTGTTTCCAGGGGGGAAAGGAGAAATACAATACATAATGTGTTGTGATGAATGGCTGTAAACAAACGTCTCCAATGTTTTTTGTTTTTTTTCTTCCCTAAGATGTGGGTAGTTGGCGAGTGCTCTGGAGTAGAGTGCTCTTTCTTTCCTATCAAACCTCTATCGCCCTTATTTCTCCTTCTTTTTTGCGTGTGTTACTCTCTTGTAACACCTTGTCTTTGACATTTACATGTATTGCCTAATTCGTCGTAACTGTGTTGCAAATACCGTAAAACTCTTACTAGAACTTTCCCCCAAGATGATCACTACAATGCGTCTCTCTACGTCTGTGTGATTCTCTTCTTTTGTCTTATAATCGTTGTTAATAAATCTTAATTAGCCTACATTTTATATTCAGTCACAATAACGAATGTTCGAAATCAAGGATTGGTATACGTGGGCTGGACTTGAAACAAGCGTAGGTATTGGCTCGACAGGTTTTTGTTGCTTGGGTTTTTCACACGTTTGTGAAGGTAGCAGGGCCGTGTGTTACTACTAGTCTGTAGCAGTGGGTTTATTGTGGGGCTAGGTCGACCAGGGTTCAGGTG
>NW_004797368.1:470839-472807 GCF_000002075.1 Aplysia californica
CCTCTCCCTCTCTCTCTCAACCTGAGTCCAGCAAGCCGTCACCGTGACAGTGCTACACGTGCAGAGGTGTCCTCGTTGTTCCGTCGCTAGATTAATAAAATAGTTCAATGTTTCCAAATATGGCTGTTAACAATCTTTAATTGGGTAGATGTCCTTTTCTTTATTTAAAATGATCATTCAATAAGCTGGAGCTTTGACTAACGTCCTCATTTTTCCCTCTCTCCCCACGTGTGTGTAGATGACCGCGGTGTTCCCGCCCTATGTCCCCGTGGCCAGTTTCACCCTGAGCATGGAGGCAGCCTCCCAGGAGGAGGTAAGCAACCCCTCCCCAGCCGGACTCTTCCGGGACCTCAAGCTCAAGCGCAAGCGCGTGCGAGACATCCTGAGCGAGTCGGACGCCGTCATGCCCGGCCAGCTGGGCTTCTCCGAGGTGTCCGAGTGCGACCAGCAGAGTGACGTCAGTTCGGGCAGCGCCGACAGCGCCTACGTGTCGGACCGGACCTCAGACTTTGACACCGCCCCGCCGGCCAAGAGGCAGGCGCTCTCCTTGCCCGGTACTGGGGGCGGGGAGGTGAAGGTGGAGGAGGAGGATTCTTCCTCGGGTAGTGGTGGAGATGTGGAGGAGGAAGAGGAGGGAGCTGGAGAAAACGACCAGTCGGCCATTACGACTACGCAGCAGCAGAAGTTTGCTGGCGGTCAGAAGTCTCCTAAGGAGATGACGTCCTCCAGTAGTAGTGAGGCGTCGTCGTCGCCCGTGGCTGAAGACTGTGTGGCGTCCTCTGCCGCATCAATAACAATAAACTCTTTCCCTGTGGCCGCCTCGTCCTCTTCGTCATTGTCGTCGTCGTGCTCATTGTCGATGTCGTCGGGCTCCTCGTCCATCTCCTCCAACTCCCCCGCATCATCATCACCGTCGCCGACGTTTTCTACGTCGTCATCACAAGACAGCGGTGTGTCCATTTCTTCTACATCCTTGACCTTCTCATCTTCATACAACACGTCACCATCTACTACCGTTGAAGAGCCCAAGGCAGAGCTGCAGCAACAACAACAGACACAACAACAACAGCCAGCTGCTGCAACAACTGTGACCCCGTCCTCATCGCCGTCGTCGCAAACCCCGCCCACAGCCTCAGCACCGCCCACAACAAGCGGCTCCTCCCCTTCAGCCATGACGGGCAACCCGATGATCCTGAGCTGTCCGCCAGCCTACCTGATGCAGCTGTCCAACGGCTTCGCTGCCCACCCGACATCCGGCATGAAGATCATCCCCATGATGTCTATCTCCAGTGCCGGCGTGTTCCAGCCTGTACCCACGCCCATGTTCATCGCCGCGCCTACCGACGGCTATCTCGTATCGGCGGCCGACTCACCCTTCACCCACGGCGCCTCCATCATCACCTACCCGACCCTGGACGGGCCCAAAGCCGTGAGCACGGAGGATGTCCTGAAACTGGACAAACCACAGGTCATCATCCCCGGCACGGCCACCGCCGGCGACTACCCGACCTTGAACTTACCCAGCCCCAAGTTCAAGCAGCCCAAGAAGGAGGACTCGAACGCCACGCGCCTGGAGAAGGACACCGAGTTCATCTCGCACTACACCAACGGCGCCTTCGTGTACCGCGGCCACCTGGCGGAGAACCCGCACAACCTTAAACCCAGGCCGACGCCTCCGGCAGAGGGAGCTGCTGCCACAGCGGCCGGCGTGCCCGGCTACAGCAACAACATGGAGGCCGGCGGTGTCAAAGGGGAGGAGTCAGAGGGCGAGGAGGCGCTGGTCTGCGCCATCTGCAATGATAAGGCCACCGGTCTGCACTACGGCATCATCACGTGCGAGGGGTGAGTAGCCAGCTGCCCTGATTTTTGTTTGTTAGTTGTTTTTTTTTTAGGGGTGGAGTGTGGAGGAGAGAGAGAGAGACACTCACACACACAGAGAGAGAGAGAGAGAGAGAGAGAGAGAGAGAG
>NW_004797368.1:475029-476215 GCF_000002075.1 Aplysia californica
CGTGTGTGTGTGTGTGTGTGTATGTATGTGTGTGTGTGTATGTATGTATGTGTGCGTGTTGGATGTGGGTCGTAGTCCGGACGATGGTAATGCAGATTTACCGGGTACTTCTTTTTCGCGCCACACACGTGTCTGGCTATGTGCCAGGTATGGTGCGCGGTACAGGCGAGGCGGGGCGGGGAGGTGCTGTTCATTAAAAAAAAAAAGTTGTGCGAGGGCGACGGTGCGGTGTGGTGCAGTATGGTGTGGTATTGTGCTGCTGATGATTGCACGTTTGCGCTGCGCAACGCGACGCCGTTTGCTGCATCCGCAGAAGTGGAGAGAGGAACAGACGGCGTAATAGCTAGACTGGCATGAAAAGGTCTACGTCACTGTAAACAATAATTATTTAAGGAGTTAGAGTGACCATTGTCTGTATATTTTTCAAACAAACCCTTCCAAATATGAGATGATTTAAATGCGCCTGATATGAAACTTTTTTTTTTCAGTTAGATCAGGATATATTTTGTTTGGGGGCGGTGGGAGGCAGTAACACATCAAGAACGCCCATTATGAAAATATAACCGAAACAACAGTTGCTGCCATCTATATTGGCTTCAAATTTTATCAATCGGATAACTCGGTAGCCGTCCTTCTGTTTTATGGAAGGGAGTTGTGTTCGCGATTTCGGCCTCTCTGTTGACCTGATAAGGTCGTGTTTCTGATCTGCAGTAGCATCCTATGGTCCAACTGCCGCTATCATGTTGTCGTTCTGTCCGTTTCCCGCTTCTGTGGCTGCACCGACCTGCACCGCCCCACAGCCCGACTGCAGATGAGAGAGAGAGAGAGAGAGAGAGAGAGAGAGAGAGAGAGAGAGAGAGTTGTTGTTGTCAGTCCGAGAACTCGGTGAAAAAGTAGAGATAACAGGACGAATAGAAAAAAAAAACACGGCGGCAGCGATCACGGGGACGTCTGTGCTTGCTTTGAGCAAAAGATTGGGGTGTGGAAAAGGGGGTGGGGGTGTCCTAGCGAGCGCGCAAGCGCGGATAGGTGTTGTTGTAAAGCAGAAAAGAATGTAGTGGGAGGAAGGTTTTTTTTTAAAAAGGTGTTTTTGTGGTGTCATGCTGGAAGAGATGGGGGGCTGGGAAATAACATAGGAGTATAGGAGTTGAACAGACAGAATTACACAAACGTGGGCGGGTTTGGG
>NW_004797368.1:478615-479980 GCF_000002075.1 Aplysia californica
AGACACTTCGATGCTTTCGGGGACAACGTGTGTGGGATGACTTGACATGTTGACCTCTCGGTAGGAGTTCTTTTATTTTTAACCACAGACCTGGCCATGTTCGTATAGGACAGAAATGGTACAAGACTGTCATTTGTCTGACATTTTCTCCCTTGTGCTTTCTGATCAATCCACGACCTTTCGTAATTTGGAAGTTTGGCCAAAACTTGTACCGTCGTACCCAGAAAGGCGAGGCACATTCCAGGGTCATCCGTTTTTAAACATTATAAAACGCAATTATTCCTCTTTAAATCACTGTAGATCTAGTACATCTAAGGATAAAAAAAAAATTAAAACAAAACTCGACAAAAGCGGTTCACCTTTCCTGACAAATCACGACACATCCTTTGCGTGCCAATAACATTTTTTTCCTCAAATCACGTGACTTTGTGGTCGACGAAAGTTTGCCGGCGGTTGTTTCCCTTCATAATTATCGCTAGTCACTATAATTTATAATGATGCATCAATGTTTCTGATATTTTATAAGTTGTCCCGATCAATGTGTTGAAATTGAAGCATAATTTGGGTGTCGTATTGTAGTTTGAAGCAGCTTCAGACGAAAATACAGACTGAGAGAATACATTGGTGCTCATTTATTTGACTTCCTGATACACACAGTTGTGTTTACGTAATATTCATATTATGTGCACTTTTATAACAGCGTGTGTGTGTGTGTGTGTGTGTGTGTGTGTGTGTGTGTGTGTGTGTGTGTGAAAAGAAGGTAGAAAATAATAATATACTCACTCATCAGTCTTCCCGCGTTTTCCTTTACCCTTCGAAATGTCTCGAAAGGTTTACCTCGTGTGCCGACTGATCGATGCATTCCGCTAAGTGTGCAATTATTCGCTTTTCTTCTTCTTCTGTGTTTCGGGGTAACAGATAAGGATTTTTCGATTATTTTTTTCTTCTTCTTTGTTTGTTTTGGAAGAAATCTGCTGAGTAATAATATGACAGTAACTTTGCTTTTGTAAGCTGTGGTAATGCTGTTGAAGAAAGTTATTAATTTTTGGGAGGAGTGAAAGATGAGGGTGGGTTATGGGGATATTGAACAAAAGACAAAGAGAAAAAAAAAAAACACCACCCCCCAAAAAAAAACAAACAAAAAAACCCCAAAAGCGTGTGTGCATCGTCAGCGGGTTTTACTGCGTCGCTTGAGTAGAAGCTGCTCGCCCCACTCGGGTCGGTGGAGTAGGCCAAGTCACGCAGAGGTCACGGACATAGATCGATGTGGATCGAGTTTGTCGCAACTCTGTGGCCTGTGGGCCTACTGACTGCTGCTTGTGGCAGTTTGTGGACAGAAGACAAACAAACAAATCGAACGGGACA
>NW_004797368.1:480609-481729 GCF_000002075.1 Aplysia californica
CTCTCTCTCTCTCTCTCTGTCTCTCTGTCTGTCTCTCTCTCTCTGTCTCTCTCTCTGTCTGTCTCCCCCCTCCCTCTTCCTGCTCATGCTAGTATGTGAAGGGCATAAGGGAAAAACAAGGGATGCTACTTATATTACTTATATCTGTTTATCTATATATTATAGACGTGGCGATCGTTGGGAAGCTGTTTATCTGTTCAAGCCCAGAAAGCAACATTTTTCTGGAGATGGGAAAATAGTGTTTGATTCTTTTAAAAATTGTACCCAAATGCTGTATTTTCTCTTGATTTTTTATCACCATATAAAATATATAACTGTGGGTGGTTAACGGGTGCACTGGTGTTATTTGCTCCTACTTTCTATCAAACGCCTATCGTTCTTATCTCTCTTCCTTTTTTTTGTGTGTGTGTTTTACTCTGTAACACCTCTAATTTTCAGCCCGTATCTGACCTTATTGTGTTGAAAGAACTGTAATACTCTTGCGAAACCAAAACTAAAAAAATGTATCACTACCTAATGCATCATTGAGTCCACGACGTGTGGTGTTACTGCCCTGGATATGATCTATAAACAACTTGAGAAGGAATGCTATGCGGGTGGTTGGCGGATACTCAGATGTAGTTTGCTCCTTCTTTCCTATCAAACATCTGTCGTCCTTATCTCTAGCTCTCCTTCTATTTCTGTGTTTGTTACTCTCTTGTAATACCTCTAATCTTCGACACTTATAAGACCTTCTTGTGTTACAAGTACCGTAAAACTCTGAATAACACTAAAGGAATGGCTATACTTAAACTAAAACTAAGGGATTGTTATCCGAGTCCACAGACTACAATATTCCAGAAGGACTGTCAGTTCCTAATACGTTGCTTTCTCGTCTCTTCAGGTGCAAAGGTTTCTTCAAGCGCACCGTGCAGAACAAGCGTGTGTATACGTGTGTGGCGGAGAGCAACTGTGAGATCAATAAGGCACAGAGGAACCGCTGCCAGTACTGCCGCTTCAAGAAATGTCTCAAGATGGGCATGGTGCTTGCTGGTGAGTGTGTGTGTGTGTTTGTTTGTATGTGTGTGTGTATGTGTGTGTGTATGTGTGTTTGCGTGTGTGTCTGTCTGTCTCTCTGCCT